>NW_028124890.1:0-107346 GCF_965194825.1 Balaenoptera physalus
TTATCATTTATAACTGTGCAGGTTTGTGAATTGCAGTGCCCTGAAGCTCCATTTTACAACTCGCTTTTTCGGGAGCTGGCCGCAAAAGCGCAGGATGGCTTCAGGCCCTGTTCTGGTTCCGGGGGCAGGCTGAGCCTGTGGTTAATTCTTCTTCCTGATGGGAAAATAGAGTGACCTGTGCTTGTCCCAACACCAAGAGCTAGTCTCTCATTGGTTCCCCGTCTTCCCGTTCATCCTCAGGACAAATTGCAACCTGTACGGAACAGGAGGTTAAAGGTGCTGATGCTCCAAGTAGGGAGATTGCTAGGAAAGTGGCTGGAATGGTGAACCCGAGCACAAGGAGATGAGAAATGAGGTGCGTTTTAGAAACCTTTCCCCATCACACGGTGTACCATCTTCTGGGTTTCTCATGCATGTTTTCGATGTAGGAAGATGCCCTTGAACCTGGAGATTTGGGACCCATGCGATGGGTAGCACGCAGTATTACTTTAAAGGGTCTGCGTTTGCTCACCCAACCTCACCAAACCTCTCAGCCCCAAGAGTGTCCACCCTTATGTCTCATCCAGCTGTGGGTCTAGATATGGTCAATCCAGGTTGCATCACAGACCCTGAACGAATTGTGTAAGAATTTCTCTCTCTTTCACTGTCTTTGTTTCATGGGTTTTGAAAAGTAATTTATTTTTATAATGGGGTTTAGCTGCTTTTCACGGCTGTGTTTATGCCGCTTTACACCCACTTGACAGACTAACAGAGAGATATCAATACATAGGTTTTAAGATTATTACTAGTCAGATATATTCTTGTGCGGTGAATCGGGCGTGTTGAGTCCAGTTCTCTGAGCAAGGAGTAGGTCTTGTCTGTTACATATTGGGTTTATGGAACGGTATCTGAGCTAATTTGAAACTCTTGTTTTATGTATCACCCCACCTCACCTTTCCCGTTAAGCAGCCATAGTGTGTTTTCTGCATGTGTGACTCTGTTCTGTTTTGTAATTCAGTTCAAGTGTAACGGTTTTTACATTCCCTCTATAAGTGACACCTTATGAGAAGTGTCCTTTTCTGTGTGACTTATTTCACTTAGAATCGTCGTACCTAAATCCACTCATCATGCTGCTACTAGCCTTATGACATTGATTTCATGGCTGAGTGATATTCCATTGTACATATGGACCTCCAATTTTTTATCCATTTTTCGCTTTCCTGGGATATTTAAGGTGGAATGAAGTGGAGGTCCTTGTCAACAGAGCAGCCCTAAACTTTGGGGTGCTTGTGTCTTCCTGATTTTTAATTTTCCCACTTTATACCCACATGCGTGGAAGTGCCCTATGCTCTCTAAGCTGTGTTTTTTAGATGTTTCAGGACACACCGTACACTTCTCCAGAGTGGCTGTTGGCAATTTACATCCCGCCCATCAGTGTAGCAAGGCTCCCATTTCTCCATGGCCTGTCCTGCATTTCTGGTTTTGACACTTTTTTCAGCATGGCCCTTTTGACCGATGGGAAGCGAGACTTCTTTGTAGCGCTGATTTGCCTTTCCAGGTTGCTTGGTTGGCCAAAAAGGGCGTATGCGTTTTTTCCTGAATATATTCAGGAAAAAACGCATACGCCCTTTTTGGCCAAGGGCATCATTAACAACGTTTTGCCTCTTTTCATGTGCTTTAAAGGCGATTCGAATCTACCTCCTGAAATCTGTTTCCTGCAATTCTGCCTTGATTTCAATTCCTCGTCTTTGCCTTCCCTCAATATATTTGTGGACGAGAGTTATCATTTATAACTGTGCAGGTTTGTGAATTGCAGTGCCCTGAAGCTCCATTTTACAACTCGCTTTTTCGGGAGCTGGAAGCAAAAGTGCAGGATGGCTTCAGGCCCTGTTCTGGTTCCGGGGGGCAGGCTGAGCCTGTGGTTAATTCTTCTTCCTGATGGGAAAATAGAGTGACCTGTGCCTGTCCCAACACCAAGAGCTAGTCTCTCATTGGTTCCCCGTCTTCCCGTTCATCCTCAGGACAAATTGCAACCTGTACAGAACAGGAGGTTAAAGGTGCGGATGCTCCAAGTAGGGAGATTGCTAGTAAAGTGGCTGGAATGGGGAACCCGAGCACAAGGAGATGAGAAATGAGGTGCGTTTTAGAAACCTTTCCCCATCACACGGTGTACCATCTTCTGGGTTTCTCATGCATGTTTTCGATGTAGGAAGATGCCCTTGAACCTGGAGATTTGGGACCCATGCGATGGGTAGCACGCAGTATTACTTTAAAGTGTCTTCGTTTGCTCACCCAACCTCACCAAACCTCTCAGCCCCAAGAGTGTCCACCCTTATGTCTCATCCAGCTGTGGGTCTAGATATGGTCAATCCAGGTTGCATCACAGACCCTGAACGAATTGTGTAAGAATTTCTCTCTCTTTCACTGTCTTTGTTTCATGGGTTTTTAAAAGTAATTTATTTTTATAATGGGGTTTAGCTGCTTTTCACGGCTGTGTTTATGCCGCTTTACACCCACTTGACAGACTAACAGAGAGATATCAATACATAGGTTTTAAGATTATTACTAGTCAGATATATTCTTGTGCGGTGAATCGGGCGTGTTGAGTCCAGTTCTCTGAGCAAGGAGTAGGTCTTGTCTGTTACATATTGGGTTTATGGAACGGTATCTGAGCTAATTTGAAACTCTTGTTTTATGTATCACCCCACCTCACCTTTCCCGTTAAGCAGCCATAGTGTGTTTTCTGCATGTGTGACTCTGTTCTGTTTTGTAATTCAGTTCAAGTGTAACGGTTTTTACATTCCCTCTATAAGTGACACCTTATGAGAAGTGTCCTTTTCTGTGTGACTTATTTCACTTAGAATCGTCGTACCTAAATCCACTCATCATGCTGCTACTAGCCTTATGACATTGATTTCATGGCTGAGTGATATTCCATTGTACATATGGACCTCCAATTTTTTATCCATTTTTCGCTTTCCTGGGATATTTAAGGTGGAATGAAGTGGAGGTCCTTGTCAACAGAGAAGCCCTAAACTTTGGGGTGCTTGTGTCTTGCTGATTTTTAATTTTCCCACTTTATACCCACATGCGTGGAAGTGCCCTATGCTCTCTAAGCTGTGTTTTTTAGATGTTTCAGGACACACCGTACACTTCTCCAGAGTGGCTGTTGGCAATTTACATCCCGCCCATCAGTGTAGCAAGGCTCCCATTTCTCCATGGCCTGTCCTGCATTTCTGGTTTTGACACTTTTTTCAGCATGGCCCTTTTGACCGATGGGAAGCGAGACTTCTTTGTAGCGCTGATTTGCCTTTCCAGGTTGCTTGGTTGGCCAAAAAGGGCGTATGCGTTTTTTCCTGAATATATTCAGGAAAAAACGCATACGCCCTTTTTGGCCAAGGGCATCATTAACAAAGTTTTGCCTCTTTTCATGTGCTTTAAAGGCGATTCGAATCTACCTCCTGAAATCTGTTTCCTGCAATTCTGCCTTGATTTCAATTCCTCGTCTTTGCCTTCCCTCAATATATTTGTGGACGAGAGTTATCATTTATAACTGTGCAGGTTTGTGAATTGCAGTGCCCTGAAGCTCCATTTTACAACTCGCTCTTTCGGGAGCTGGCCGCAAAAGCGCAGGATGGCTTCAGACCCTGTTCTGGTTCCGGGGGCAGGCTGAGCCTGTGGTTAATTCTTCTTCCTGATGGGAAAATAGAGTGACCTGTGCTTGTCCCAACACCAAGAGCTAGTCTCTCATTGGTTCCCCGTCTTCCCGTTCATCCTCAGGACAAATTGCAACCTGTACGGAACAGGAGGTTAAAGGTGCTGATGCTCCAAGTAGGGAGATTGCTAGGAAAGTGGCTGGAATGGTGAACCCGAGCACAAGGAGATGAGAAATGAGGTGCGTTTTAGAAACCTTTCCCCATCACACGGTGTACCATCTTCTGGGTTTCTCATGCATGTTTTCGATGTAGGAAGATGCCCTTGAACCTGGAGATTTGGGACCCATGCGATGGGTAGCACGCAGTATTACTTTAAAGGGTCTGCGTTTGCTCACCCAACCTCACCAAACCTCTCAGCCCCAAGAGTGTCCACCCTTATGTCTCATCCAGCTGTGGGTCTAGATATGGTCAATCCAGGTTGCATCACAGACCCTGAACGAATTGTGTAAGAATTTCTCTCTCTTTCACAGTCTTTGTTTCATGGGTTTTTAAAAGTAATTTATTTTTATAATGGGGTTTAGCTGCTTTTCACGGCTGTGTTTATGCCGCTTTATACCCACTTGACACACTAACAGAGAGATATCAATACATAGGTTTTAAGATTATTACTAGTCAGATATATTCTTGTGCTGTGAATCGGGCGTGTTGAGTCCAGTTCTCTGAGCAAGGAGTAGGTCTTGTCTGTTACATATTGGGTTTATGGAACGGTATCTGAGCTAATTTGAAACTCGTGTTTTATGTATCACCCCACCTCACCTTGCCCGTTAAGCAGCCATAGTGTGTTTTCTGCATGGGTGACTCTGTTCTGTTTTGTAATTCAGTTCAAGTGTAACGGTTTTTACATTCCCTCTATAAGTGACACCTTATGAGAAGTGTCCTTTTCTGTGTGACTTATTTCACTTAGAATCGTCGTACCTAAATCCACTCATCATGCTGCTACTAGCCTTATGACATTGATTTCATGGCTGAGTGATATTCCATTGTACATATGGACCTCAAATTTTTTTTCCATTTTTCGCTTTCCTGGGATATTTAAGGTGGAATGAAGTGCAGGTCCTTGTCAAGAGACCAGCCCTAAACTTTGGGGTGCTTGTGTCTTGCTGATTTTTAATTTTCCCACTTTATACCCCCATGCGTGGAAGTGCCCTATGCTCTCTAAGCTGTGTTTTTTAGATGTTTCAGGACACACCGTACACTTCTCCAGAGTGGCTGTTGGCAATTTAAATCCCGCCCATCAGTGTAGCAAGGCTCCCATTTCTCCATGGCCTGTCCTGCATTTCTGGTTTTGACACTTTTTTCAGCATGGCCCTTTTGACCGATGGGAAGCGAGACTTCTTTGTAGCGCTGATTTGCCTTTCCAGGTTGCTTGGTTGGCCAAAAAGGGCGTATTCGTTCTTTCCTGAATATATTCAGGAAAAAACGCATACGCCCTTTTTGGCCAAGGGCATCATTGATAACGTTTTGCCGCTTTTCATGTGCTTTAAAGGCGATTCGAATCTACCTCCTGAAATCTGTTTCCTGCAATTCTGCCTTGATTTCAATTCCTCGTCTTTGCCTTCCCTCAATATATTTGTGGACGAGAGTTATCATTTATACCTGTGCAAGTTTGTGAATTGCAGTGCCCTGAAGCTCCATTTTACAACTCGCTTTTTCGGGAGCTGGCCACAAAAGCGCAGGATGGCTTCAGGCCCTGTTCTGGTTCTGGGGAGCTGGCTGACCCTGTGGTTAATTCTTCTTCCTGATGGGAAAATAGAGTGACCTGTGCCTGTCCCAACACCAAGAGCTAGTCTCTCATTGGTTCCCCGTCTTCCCGTTCATCCTCAGGACAAATTGCAACCTGTACGGAACAGGAGGTTAAAGGTGCTGATGCTCCAAGTAGGGAGATTGCTAGTAAAGTGGCTGGAATGGCGAAGTCGAGCACAAGGAGATGAGAAATGAGGTGCGTTTTAGAAACCTTTCCCCATCACACGGTGTACCATCTTCTGGGTTTCTCATGCATGTTTTCGATGTAGGAAGATGCCCTTGAACCTGGAGATTTGGGACCCATGCAATGGGTAGCACGCAGTATTACTTTAAAGGGTCTGCGTTTGCTCACCCAACCTCACCAAACCTCTCAGCCCCAAGTGTGTCCAACATTATGTCTCATCCAGCTGTGGGTCTAGATATGGTCAATCCAGGTTGCATCACAGACCCTGAACGAATTGTGTAAGAATTTCTCTCTCTTTCACTGTCTTTGTTTCATGGGTTTTGAAAAGTAATTTATTTTTATAATGGGGTTTAGCTGCTTTTCACGGCTGTGTTTATGCCGCTTTACACCCACTTGACACACTAACAGAGAGATATCAATACATAGGTTTTAAGATTATTACTAGTCAGATATATTCTTGTGCGGTGAATCGGGCGTGTTGAGTCCAGTTCTCTGAGCAAGGAGTAGGTCTTGTCTGTTACATATTGGGTTTATGGAACGGTATCTGAGCTAATTTGAAACTCTTGTTTTATGTATCACCCCACCTCACCTTTCCCGTTAAGCAGCCATAGTGTGTTTTCTGCATGTGTGACTCTGTTCTGTTTTGTAATTCAGTTGAAGTGTAACGGTTTTTACATTCCCTCTATATGTGACACCTTATGAGAAGTGTCCTTTTCTGTGTGACTTATTTCACTTAGAATCGTCGTACCTAAATCCACTCATCATGCTGCTACTAGCCTTATGACATTGATTTCATGGCTGAGTGATATTCCATTGTACATTTGGACCTCCAATTTTTTATCCATTTTTCGCTTTCCTGGGATATTTAAGGTGGAATGAAGTGGAGGTCCTTGTCAACAGAGCAGCCCTAAACTTTGGGGTGCTTGTGTCTTGCTGATTTTTAATTTTCCCACTTTATACCCCCATGCGTGGAAGTGCCCTATGCTCTCTAAGCTCTGTTTTTTAGATGTTTCAGGACACACCGTACACTTCTCCAGAGTGGCTGTTGGCAATTTACATCCCGCCCATCAGTGTAGCAAGGCTCCCATTTCTCCATGGCCTGTCCTGCATTTCTGGTTTTGACACTTTTTTCAGCATAGCCCTTTTGACCGATGGGAAGCGAGACTTCTTTGTAGCGCTGATTTGCCTTTCCAGGTTGCTTGGTTGTCCAAAAAGGGCGTATGCGTTTTTTCCTGAATATATTCAGGAAAAAACGCATACGCCCTTTTTGGCCAAGGGCATCATTGTCAACGTTTTGCCGCTTTTCATGTGCTTTAAAGGCGATTCGAATCTACCTCCTGAAATCTGTTTCCTGCAATTCTGCCTTGATTTCAATTCCTCGTCTTTGCCTTCCCTCAATATATTTGTGGACGAGAGTTATCATTTATAACTGTGCAAGTTTGTGAATTGCAGTGCCCTGAAGCTCCATTTTACAACTCGCTCTTTCGGGAGCTGGCCACAAAAGCGCAGGATGGCTTCAGGCCCTGTTCTGGTTCCGGGGGGCAGGCTGAGCCTGTGGTTAATTCTTCTTCCTGATGGGAAAATAGAGTGACCTGTGCCTGTCCCAACACCAAGAGCTAGTCTCTCATTGGTTCCCCGTCTTCCCGTTCATCCTCAGGACAAATTGCAACCTGTACAGAACAGGAGGTTAAAGGTGCGGATGCTCCAAGTAGGGAGATTGCTAGTAAAGTGGCTGGAATGGGGAACCCGAGCACAAGGAGATGAGAAATGAGGTGCGTTTTAGAAACCTTTCCCCATCACACGGTGTACCATCTTCTGGGTTTCTCATGCATGTTTTCGTTGTAGGAAGATGCCCTTGAACCTGGAGATTTGGGACCCATGCGATGGGTAGCACGCAGTATTACTTTAAAGTGTCTTCGTTTGCTCACCCAACCTCACCAAACCTCTCAGCCCCAAGAGTGTCCACCCTTATGTCTCATCCAGCTGTGGGTCTAGATATGGTCAATCCAGGTTGCATCACAGACCCTGAACGAATTGTGTAAGAATTTCTCTCTCTTTCACTGTCTTTGTTTCATGGGTTTTGAAAAGTAATTTATTTTTATAATGGGGTTTAGCTGCTTTTCACGGCTGTGTTTGTGCCGCTTTACACCCACTTGACAGACTAACAGAGAGATATCAATACATAGGTTTTAAGATTATTACTAGTCAGATATATTCTTGTGCGGTGAATCGGGCGTGTTGAGTCCAGTTCTCTGAGCAAGGAGTAGGTCTTGTCTGTTACATATTGGGTTTATGGAACGGTATCTGAGCTAATTTGAAACTCTTGTTTTATGTATCACCCCACCTCACCTTTCCCGTTAAGCAGCCATAGTGTGTTTTCTGCATGTGTGACTCTGTTCTGTTTTGTAATTCAGTTCAAGTGTAACGGTTTTTACATTCCCTCTATAAGTGACACCTTATGAGAAGTGTCCTTTTCTGTGTGACTTATTTCACTTAGAATCGTCGTACCTAAATCCACTCATCATGCTGCTACTAGCCTTATGACATTGATTTCATGGCTGAGTGATATTCCATTGTACATATGGACCTCCAATTTTTTATCCATTTTTCGCTTTCCTGGGATATTTAAGGTGGAATGAAGTGGAGGTCCTTGTCAACAGAGCAGCCCTAAACTTTGGGGTGCTTGTGTCTTGCTGATTTTTAATTTTCCCACTTTATACCCACATGCGTGGAAGTGCCCTATGCTCTCTAAGCTGTGTTTTTTAGATGTTTCAGGACACACCGTACACTTCTCCAGAGTGGCTGTTGGCAATTTACATCCCGCCCATCAGTGTAGCAAGGCTCCCATTTCTCCATGGCCTGTCCTGCATTTCTGGTTTTGACACTTTTTTCAGCATGGCCCTTTTGACCGATGGGAAGCGAGACTTCTTTGTAGCGCTGATTTGCCTTTCCAGGTTGCTTGGTTGGCCAAAAAGGGCGTATGCGTTTTTTCCTGAATATATTCAGGAAAAAACGCATACGCCCTTTTTGGCCAAGGGCATCATTAACAACGTTTTGCCTCTTTTCATGTGCTTTAAAGGCGATTCGAATCTACCTCCTGAAATCTGTTTCCTGCAATTCTGCCTTGATTTCAATTCCTCGTCTTTGCCTTCCCTCAATATATTTTTGGACGAGAGTTATCATTTATAACTGTGCAGGTTTGTGAATTGCAGTGCCCTGAAACTCCATTTTACAACTCGCTTTTTCGGGAGCTGGCCGCAAAAGCGCAGGATGGCTTCAGGCCCTGTTCTGGTTCCGGGGGCAGGCTGAGCCTGTGGTTAATTCTTCTTCCTGATGGGAAAATAGAGTGACCTGTGCTTGTCCCAACACCAAGAGCTAGTCTCTCATTGGTTCCCCGTCTTCCCGTTCATCCTCAGGACAAATTGCAACCTGTACGGAACAGGAGGTTAAAGGTGCTGATGCTCCAAGTAGGGAGATTGCTAGGAAAGTGGCTGGAATGGTGAACCCGAGCACAAGGAGATGAGAAATGAGGTGCGTTTTAGAAACCTTTCCCCATCACACGGTGTACCATCTTCTGGGTTTCTCATGCATGTTTTCGATGTAGGAAGATGCCCTTGAACCTGGAGATTTGGGACCCATGCGATGGGTAGCACGCAGTATTACTTTAAAGGGTCTGCGTTTGCTCACCCAACCTCACCAAACCTCTCAGCCCCAAGAGTGTCCACCCTTATGTCTCATCCAGCTGTGGGTCTAGATATGGTCAATCCAGGTTGCATCACAGACCCTGAACGAATTGTGTAAGAATTTCTCTCTCTTTCACTGTCTTTGTTTCATGGGTTTTGAAAAGTAATTTATTTTTATAATGGGGTTTAGCTGCTTTTCACGGCTGTGTTTATGCCGCTTTACACCCACTTGACAGACTAACAGAGAGATATCAATACATAGGTTTTAAGATTATTACTAGTCAGATATATTCTTGTGCGGTGAATCGGGCGTGTTGAGTCCAGTTCTCTGAGCAAGGAGTAGGTCTTGTCTGTTACATATTGGGTTTATGGAACGGTATCTGAGCTAATTTGAAACTCTTGTTTTATGTATCACCCCACCTCACCTTTCCCGTTAAGCAGCCATAGTGTGTTTTCTGCATGTGTGACTCTGTTCTGTTTTGTAATTCAGTTCAAGTGTAACGGTTTTTACATTCCCTCTATAAGTGACACCTTATGAGAAGTGTCCTTTTCTGTGTGACTTATTTCACTTAGAATCGTCGTACCTAAATCCACTCATCATGCTGCTACTAGCCTTATGACATTGATTTCATGGCTGAGTGATATTCCATTGTACATATGGACCTCCAATTTTTTATCCATTTTTCGCTTTCCTGGGATATTTAAGGTGGAATGAAGTGGAGGTCCTTGTCAACAGAGCAGCCCTAAACTTTGGGGTGCTTGTGTCTTCCTGATTTTTAATTTTCCCACTTTATACCCACATGCGTGGAAGTGCCCTATGCTCTCTAAGCTGTGTTTTTTAGATGTTTCAGGACACACCGTACACTTCTCCAGAGTGGCTGTTGGCAATTTACATCCCGCCCATCAGTGTAGCAAGGCTCCCATTTCTCCATGGCCTGTCCTGCATTTCTGGTTTTGACACTTTTTTCAGCATGGCCCTTTTGACCGATGGGAAGCGAGACTTCTTTGTAGCGCTGATTTGCCTTTCCAGGTTGCTTGGTTGGCCAAAAAGGGCGTATGCGTTTTTTCCTGAATATATTCAGGAAAAAACGCATACGCCCTTTTTGGCCAAGGGCATCATTAACAACGTTTTGCCTCTTTTCATGTGCTTTAAAGGCGATTCGAATCTACCTCCTGAAATCTGTTTCCTGCAATTCTGCCTTGATTTCAATTCCTCGTCTTTGCCTTCCCTCAATATATTTGTGGACGAGAGTTATCATTTATAACTGTGCAGGTTTGTGAATTGCAGTGCCCTGAAGCTCCATTTTACAACTCGCTTTTTCGGGAGCTGGAAGCAAAAGTGCAGGATGGCTTCAGGCCCTGTTCTGGTTCCGGGGGGCAGGCTGAGCCTGTGGTTAATTCTTCTTCCTGATGGGAAAATAGAGTGACCTGTGCCTGTCCCAACACCAAGAGCTAGTCTCTCATTGGTTCCCCGTCTTCCCGTTCATCCTCAGGACAAATTGCAACCTGTACAGAACAGGAGGTTAAAGGTGCGGATGCTCCAAGTAGGGAGATTGCTAGTAAAGTGGCTGGAATGGGGAACCCGAGCACAAGGAGATGAGAAATGAGGTGCGTTTTAGAAACCTTTCCCCATCACACGGTGTACCATCTTCTGGGTTTCTCATGCATGTTTTCGATGTAGGAAGATGCCCTTGAACCTGGAGATTTGGGACCCATGCGATGGGTAGCACGCAGTATTACTTTAAAGTGTCTTCGTTTGCTCACCCAACCTCACCAAACCTCTCAGCCCCAAGAGTGTCCACCCTTATGTCTCATCCAGCTGTGGGTCTAGATATGGTCAATCCAGGTTGCATCACAGACCCTGAACGAATTGTGTAAGAATTTCTCTCTCTTTCACTGTCTTTGTTTCATGGGTTTTTAAAAGTAATTTATTTTTATAATGGGGTTTAGCTGCTTTTCACGGCTGTGTTTATGCCGCTTTACACCCACTTGACAGACTAACAGAGAGATATCAATACATAGGTTTTAAGATTATTACTAGTCAGATATATTCTTGTGCGGTGAATCGGGCGTGTTGAGTCCAGTTCTCTGAGCAAGGAGTAGGTCTTGTCTGTTACATATTGGGTTTATGGAACGGTATCTGAGCTAATTTGAAACTCTTGTTTTATGTATCACCCCACCTCACCTTTCCCGTTAAGCAGCCATAGTGTGTTTTCTGCATGTGTGACTCTGTTCTGTTTTGTAATTCAGTTCAAGTGTAACGGTTTTTACATTCCCTCTATAAGTGACACCTTATGAGAAGTGTCCTTTTCTGTGTGACTTATTTCACTTAGAATCGTCGTACCTAAATCCACTCATCATGCTGCTACTAGCCTTATGACATTGATTTCATGGCTGAGTGATATTCCATTGTACATATGGACCTCCAATTTTTTATCCATTTTTCGCTTTCCTGGGATATTTAAGGTGGAATGAAGTGGAGGTCCTTGTCAACAGAGAAGCCCTAAACTTTGGGGTGCTTGTGTCTTGCTGATTTTTAATTTTCCCACTTTATACCCACATGCGTGGAAGTGCCCTATGCTCTCTAAGCTGTGTTTTTTAGATGTTTCAGGACACACCGTACACTTCTCCAGAGTGGCTGTTGGCAATTTACATCCCGCCCATCAGTGTAGCAAGGCTCCCATTTCTCCATGGCCTGTCCTGCATTTCTGGTTTTGACACTTTTTTCAGCATGGCCCTTTTGACCGACGGGAAGCGAGACTTCTTTGTAGCGCTGATTTGCCTTTCCAGGTTGCTTGGTTGGCCAAAAAGGGCGTATGCGTTTTTTCCTGAATATATTCAGGAAAAAACGCATACGCCCTTTTTGGCCAAGGGCATCATTAACAAAGTTTTGCCTCTTTTCATGTGCTTTAAAGGCGATTCGAATCTACCTCCTGAAATCTGTTTCCTGCAATTCTGCCTTGATTTCAATTCCTCGTCTTTGCCTTCCCTCAATATATTTGTGGACGAGAGTTATCATTTATAACTGTGCAGGTTTGTGAATTGCAGTGCCCTGAAGCTCCATTTTACAACTCGCTCTTTCGGGAGCTGGCCGCAAAAGCGCAGGATGGCTTCAGACCCTGTTCTGGTTCCGGGGGCAGGCTGAGCCTGTGGTTAATTCTTCTTCCTGA
Source organism: Balaenoptera physalus (assembly GCF_965194825.1). Taxonomy (NCBI): domain Eukaryota; kingdom Metazoa; phylum Chordata; class Mammalia; order Artiodactyla; family Balaenopteridae; genus Balaenoptera; species Balaenoptera physalus. The sequence continues at coordinate 12,476 of NW_028124890.1, forward strand.
TGGGAAAATAGAGTGACCTGTGCTTGTCCCAACACCAAGAGCTAGTCTCTCATTGGTTCCCCGTCTTCCCGTTCATCCTCAGGACAAATTGCAACCTGTACGGAACAGGAGGTTAAAGGTGCTGATGCTCCAAGTAGGGAGATTGCTAGGAAAGTGGCTGGAATGGTGAACCCGAGCACAAGGAGATGAGAAATGAGGTGCGTTTTAGAAACCTTTCCCCATCACACGGTGTACCATCTTCTGGGTTTCTCATGCATGTTTTCGATGTAGGAAGATGCCCTTGAACCTGGAGATTTGGGACCCATGCGATGGGTAGCACGCAGTATTACTTTAAAGGGTCTGCGTTTGCTCACCCAACCTCACCAAACCTCTCAGCCCCAAGAGTGTCCACCCTTATGTCTCATCCAGCTGTGGGTCTAGATATGGTCAATCCAGGTTGCATCACAGACCCTGAACGAATTGTGTAAGAATTTCTCTCTCTTTCACAGTCTTTGTTTCATGGGTTTTTAAAAGTAATTTATTTTTATAATGGGGTTTAGCTGCTTTTCACGGCTGTGTTTATGCCGCTTTATACCCACTTGACACACTAACAGAGAGATATCAATACATAGGTTTTAAGATTATTACTAGTCAGATATATTCTTGTGCTGTGAATCGGGCGTGTTGAGTCCAGTTCTCTGAGCAAGGAGTAGGTCTTGTCTGTCACATATTGGGTTTATGGAACGGTATCTGAGCTAATTTGAAACTCGTGTTTTATGTATCACCCCACCTCACCTTGCCCGTTAAGCAGCCATAGTGTGTTTTCTGCATGGGTGACTCTGTTCTGTTTTGTAATTCAGTTCAAGTGTAACGGTTTTTACATTCCCTCTATAAGTGACACCTTATGAGAAGTGTCCTTTTCTGTGTGACTTATTTCACTTAGAATCGTCGTACCTAAATCCACTCATCATGCTGCTACTAGCCTTATGACATTGATTTCATGGCTGAGTGATATTCCATTGTACATATGGACCTCAAATTTTTTTTCCATTTTTCGCTTTCCTGGGATATTTAAGGTGGAATGAAGTGCAGGTCCTTGTCAAGAGACCAGCCCTAAACTTTGGGGTGCTTGTGTCTTGCTGATTTTTAATTTTCCCACTTTATACCCCCATGCGTGGAAGTGCCCTATGCTCTCTAAGCTGTGTTTTTTAGATGTTTCAGGACACACCGTACACTTCTCCAGAGTGGCTGTTGGCAATTTAAATCCCGCCCATCAGTGTAGCAAGGCTCCCATTTCTCCATGGCCTGTCCTGCATTTCTGGTTTTGACACTTTTTTCAGCATGGCCCTTTTGACCGATGGGAAGCGAGACTTCTTTGTAGCGCTGATTTGCCTTTCCAGGTTGCTTGGTTGGCCAAAAAGGGCGTATTCGTTCTTTCCTGAATATATTCAGGAAAAAACGCATACGCCCTTTTTGGCCAAGGGCATCATTGATAACGTTTTGCCGCTTTTCATGTGCTTTAAAGGCGATTCGAATCTACCTCCTGAAATCTGTTTCCTGCAATTCTGCCTTGATTTCAATTCCTCGTCTTTGCCTTCCCTCAATATATTTGTGGACGAGAGTTATCATTTATACCTGTGCAAGTTTGTGAATTGCAGTGCCCTGAAGCTCCATTTTACAACTCGCTTTTTCGGGAGCTGGCCACAAAAGCGCAGGATGGCTTCAGGCCCTGTTCTGGTTCTGGGGAGCTGGCTGACCCTGTGGTTAATTCTTCTTCCTGATGGGAAAATAGAGTGACCTGTGCCTGTCCCAACACCAAGAGCTAGTCTCTCATTGGTTCCCCGTCTTCCCGTTCATCCTCAGGACAAATTGCAACCTGTACGGAACAGGAGGTTAAAGGTGCTGATGCTCCAAGTAGGGAGATTGCTAGTAAAGTGGCTGGAATGGCGAAGTCGAGCACAAGGAGATGAGAAATGAGGTGCGTTTTAGAAACCTTTCCCCATCACACGGTGTACCATCTTCTGGGTTTCTCATGCATGTTTTCGATGTAGGAAGATGCCCTTGAACCTGGAGATTTGGGACCCATGCAATGGGTAGCACGCAGTATTACTTTAAAGGGTCTGCGTTTGCTCACCCAACCTCACCAAACCTCTCAGCCCCAAGTGTGTCCAACATTATGTCTCATCCAGCTGTGGGTCTAGATATGGTCAATCCAGGTTGCATCACAGACCCTGAACGAATTGTGTAAGAATTTCTCTCTCTTTCACTGTCTTTGTTTCATGGGTTTTGAAAAGTAATTTATTTTTATAATGGGGTTTAGCTGCTTTTCACGGCTGTGTTTATGCCGCTTTACACCCACTTGACACACTAACAGAGAGATATCAATACATAGGTTTTAAGATTATTACTAGTCAGATATATTCTTGTGCGGTGAATCGGGCGTGTTGAGTCCAGTTCTCTGAGCAAGGAGTAGGTCTTGTCTGTTACATATTGGGTTTATGGAACGGTATCTGAGCTAATTTGAAACTCTTGTTTTATGTATCACCCCACCTCACCTTTCCCGTTAAGCAGCCATAGTGTGTTTTCTGCATGTGTGACTCTGTTCTGTTTTGTAATTCAGTTGAAGTGTAACGGTTTTTACATTCCCTCTATATGTGACACCTTATGAGAAGTGTCCTTTTCTGTGTGACTTATTTCACTTAGAATCGTCGTACCTAAATCCACTCATCATGCTGCTACTAGCCTTATGACATTGATTTCATGGCTGAGTGATATTCCATTGTACATTTGGACCTCCAATTTTTTATCCATTTTTCGCTTTCCTGGGATATTTAAGGTGGAATGAAGTGGAGGTCCTTGTCAACAGAGCAGCCCTAAACTTTGGGGTGCTTGTGTCTTGCTGATTTTTAATTTTCCCACTTTATACCCCCATGCGTGGAAGTGCCCTATGCTCTCTAAGCTCTGTTTTTTAGATGTTTCAGGACACACCGTACACTTCTCCAGAGTGGCTGTTGGCAATTTACATCCCGCCCATCAGTGTAGCAAGGCTCCCATTTCTCCATGGCCTGTCCTGCATTTCTGGTTTTGACACTTTTTTCAGCATAGCCCTTTTGACCGATGGGAAGCGAGACTTCTTTGTAGCGCTGATTTGCCTTTCCAGGTTGCTTGGTTGTCCAAAAAGGGCGTATGCGTTTTTTCCTGAATATATTCAGGAAAAAACGCATACGCCCTTTTTGGCCAAGGGCATCATTGTCAACGTTTTGCCGCTTTTCATGTGCTTTAAAGGCGATTCGAATCTACCTCCTGAAATCTGTTTCCTGCAATTCTGCCTTGATTTCAATTCCTCGTCTTTGCCTTCCCTCAATATATTTGTGGACGAGAGTTATCATTTATAACTGTGCAAGTTTGTGAATTGCAGTGCCCTGAAGCTCCATTTTACAACTCGCTCTTTCGGGAGCTGGCCACAAAAGCGCAGGATGGCTTCAGGCCCTGTTCTGGTTCCGGGGGGCAGGCTGAGCCTGTGGTTAATTCTTCTTCCTGATGGGAAAATAGAGTGACCTGTGCCTGTCCCAACACCAAGAGCTAGTCTCTCATTGGTTCCCCGTCTTCCCGTTCATCCTCAGGACAAATTGCAACCTGTACAGAACAGGAGGTTAAAGGTGCGGATGCTCCAAGTAGGGAGATTGCTAGTAAAGTGGCTGGAATGGGGAACCCGAGCACAAGGAGATGAGAAATGAGGTGCGTTTTAGAAACCTTTCCCCATCACACGGTGTACCATCTTCTGGGTTTCTCATGCATGTTTTCGTTGTAGGAAGATGCCCTTGAACCTGGAGATTTGGGACCCATGCGATGGGTAGCACGCAGTATTACTTTAAAGTGTCTTCGTTTGCTCACCCAACCTCACCAAACCTCTCAGCCCCAAGAGTGTCCACCCTTATGTCTCATCCAGCTGTGGGTCTAGATATGGTCAATCCAGGTTGCATCACAGACCCTGAACGAATTGTGTAAGAATTTCTCTCTCTTTCACTGTCTTTGTTTCATGGGTTTTTAAAAGTAATTTATTTTTATAATGGGGTTTAGCTGCTTTTCACGGCTGTGTTTATGCCGCTTTACACCCACTTGACAGACTAACAGAGAGATATCAATACATAGGTTTTAAGATTATTACTAGTCAGATATATTCTTGTGCGGTGAATCGGGCGTGTTGAGTCCAGTTCTCTGAGCAAGGAGTAGGTCTTGTCTGTTACATATTGGGTTTATGGAACGGTATCTGAGCTAATTTGAAACTCTTGTTTTATGTATCACCCCACCTCACCTTTCCCGTTAAGCAGCCATAGTGTGTTTTCTGCATGTGTGACTCTGTTCTGTTTTGTAATTCAGTTCAAGTGTAACGGTTTTTACATTCCCTCTATAAGTGACACCTTATGAGAAGTGTCCTTTTCTGTGTGACTTATTTCACTTAGAATCGTCGTACCTAAATCCACTCATCATGCTGCTACTAGCCTTATGACATTGATTTCATGGCTGAGTGATATTCCATTGTACATATGGACCTCCAATTTTTTATCCATTTTTCGCTTTCCTGGGATATTTAAGGTGGAATGAAGTGGAGGTCCTTGTCAACAGAGCAGCCCTAAACTTTGGGGTGCTTGTGTCTTGCTGATTTTTAATTTTCCCACTTTATACCCACATGCGTGGAAGTGCCCTATGCTCTCTAAGCTGTGTTTTTTAGATGTTTCAGGACACACCGTACACTTCTCCAGAGTGGCTGTTGGCAATTTACATCCCGCCCATCAGTGTAGCAAGGCTCCCATTTCTCCATGGCCTGTCCTGCATTTCTGGTTTTGACACTTTTTTCAGCATGGCCCTTTTGACCGATGGGAAGCGAGACTTCTTTGTAGCGCTGATTTGCCTTTCCAGGTTGCTTGGTTGGCCAAAAAGGGCGTATGCGTTTTTTCCTGAATATATTCAGGAAAAAACGCATACGCCCTTTTTGGCCAAGGGCATCATTAACAACGTTTTGCCTCTTTTCATGTGCTTTAAAGGCGATTCGAATCTACCTCCTGAAATCTGTTTCCTGCAATTCTGCCTTGATTTCAATTCCTCGTCTTTGCCTTCCCTCAATATATTTTTGGACGAGAGTTATCATTTATAACTGTGCAGGTTTGTGAATTGCAGTGCCCTGAAGCTCCATTTTACAACTCGCTTTTTCGGGAGCTGGCCGCAAAAGCGCAGGATGGCTTCAGGCCCTGTTCTGGTTCCGGGGGCAGGCTGAGCCTGTGGTTAATTCTTCTTCCTGATGGGAAAATAGAGTGACCTGTGCTTGTCCCAACACCAAGAGCTAGTCTCTCATTGGTTCCCCGTCTTCCCGTTCATCCTCAGGACAAATTGCAACCTGTACGGAACAGGAGGTTAAAGGTGCTGATGCTCCAAGTAGGGAGATTGCTAGGAAAGTGGCTGGAATGGTGAACCCGAGCACAAGGAGATGAGAAATGAGGTGCGTTTTAGAAACCTTTCCCCATCACACGGTGTACCATCTTCTGGGTTTCTCATGCATGTTTTCGATGTAGGAAGATGCCCTTGAACCTGGAGATTTGGGACCCATGCGATGGGTAGCACGCAGTATTACTTTAAAGGGTCTGCGTTTGCTCACCCAACCTCACCAAACCTCTCAGCCCCAAGAGTGTCCACCCTTATGTCTCATCCAGCTGTGGGTCTAGATATGGTCAATCCAGGTTGCATCACAGACCCTGAACGAATTGTGTAAGAATTTCTCTCTCTTTCACTGTCTTTGTTTCATGGGTTTTGAAAAGTAATTTATTTTTATAATGGGGTTTAGCTGCTTTTCACGGCTGTGTTTATGCCGCTTTACACCCACTTGACAGACTAACAGAGAGATATCAATACATAGGTTTTAAGATTATTACTAGTCAGATATATTCTTGTGCGGTGAATCGGGCGTGTTGAGTCCAGTTCTCTGAGCAAGGAGTAGGTCTTGTCTGTTACATATTGGGTTTATGGAACGGTATCTGAGCTAATTTGAAACTCTTGTTTTATGTATCACCCCACCTCACCTTTCCCGTTAAGCAGCCATAGTGTGTTTTCTGCATGTGTGACTCTGTTCTGTTTTGTAATTCAGTTCAAGTGTAACGGTTTTTACATTCCCTCTATAAGTGACACCTTATGAGAAGTGTCCTTTTCTGTGTGACTTATTTCACTTAGAATCGTCGTACCTAAATCCACTCATCATGCTGCTACTAGCCTTATGACATTGATTTCATGGCTGAGTGATATTCCATTGTACATATGGACCTCCAATTTTTTATCCATTTTTCGCTTTCCTGGGATATTTAAGGTGGAATGAAGTGGAGGTCCTTGTCAACAGAGCAGCCCTAAACTTTGGGGTGCTTGTGTCTTCCTGATTTTTAATTTTCCCACTTTATACCCACATGCGTGGAAGTGCCCTATGCTCTCTAAGCTGTGTTTTTTAGATGTTTCAGGACACACCGTACACTTCTCCAGAGTGGCTGTTGGCAATTTACATCCCGCCCATCAGTGTAGCAAGGCTCCCATTTCTCCATGGCCTGTCCTGCATTTCTGGTTTTGACACTTTTTTCAGCATGGCCCTTTTGACCGATGGGAAGCGAGACTTCTTTGTAGCGCTGATTTGCCTTTCCAGGTTGCTTGGTTGGCCAAAAAGGGCGTATGCGTTTTTTCCTGAATATATTCAGGAAAAAACGCATACGCCCTTTTTGGCCAAGGGCATCATTAACAACGTTTTGCCTCTTTTCATGTGCTTTAAAGGCGATTCGAATCTACCTCCTGAAATCTGTTTCCTGCAATTCTGCCTTGATTTCAATTCCTCGTCTTTGCCTTCCCTCAATATATTTGTGGACGAGAGTTATCATTTATAACTGTGCAGGTTTGTGAATTGCAGTGCCCTGAAGCTCCATTTTACAACTCGCTTTTTCGGGAGCTGGAAGCAAAAGTGCAGGATGGCTTCAGGCCCTGTTCTGGTTCCGGGGGGCAGGCTGAGCCTGTGGTTAATTCTTCTTCCTGATGGGAAAATAGAGTGACCTGTGCCTGTCCCAACACCAAGAGCTAGTCTCTCATTGGTTCCCCGTCTTCCCGTTCATCCTCAGGACAAATTGCAACCTGTACAGAACAGGAGGTTAAAGGTGCGGATGCTCCAAGTAGGGAGATTGCTAGTAAAGTGGCTGGAATGGGGAACCCGAGCACAAGGAGATGAGAAATGAGGTGCGTTTTAGAAACCTTTCCCCATCACACGGTGTACCATCTTCTGGGTTTCTCATGCATGTTTTCGATGTAGGAAGATGCCCTTGAACCTGGAGATTTGGGACCCATGCGATGGGTAGCACGCAGTATTACTTTAAAGTGTCTTCGTTTGCTCACCCAACCTCACCAAACCTCTCAGCCCCAAGAGTGTCCACCCTTATGTCTCATCCAGCTGTGGGTCTAGATATGGTCAATCCAGGTTGCATCACAGACCCTGAACGAATTGTGTAAGAATTTCTCTCTCTTTCACTGTCTTTGTTTCATGGGTTTTTAAAAGTAATTTATTTTTATAATGGGGTTTAGCTGCTTTTCACGGCTGTGTTTATGCCGCTTTACACCCACTTGACAGACTAACAGAGAGATATCAATACATAGGTTTTAAGATTATTACTAGTCAGATATATTCTTGTGCGGTGAATCGGGCGTGTTGAGTCCAGTTCTCTGAGCAAGGAGTAGGTCTTGTCTGTTACATATTGGGTTTATGGAACGGTATCTGAGCTAATTTGAAACTCTTGTTTTATGTATCACCCCACCTCACCTTTCCCGTTAAGCAGCCATAGTGTGTTTTCTGCATGTGTGACTCTGTTCTGTTTTGTAATTCAGTTCAAGTGTAACGGTTTTTACATTCCCTCTATAAGTGACACCTTATGAGAAGTGTCCTTTTCTGTGTGACTTATTTCACTTAGAATCGTCGTACCTAAATCCACTCATCATGCTGCTACTAGCCTTATGACATTGATTTCATGGCTGAGTGATATTCCATTGTACATATGGACCTCCAATTTTTTATCCATTTTTCGCTTTCCTGGGATATTTAAGGTGGAATGAAGTGGAGGTCCTTGTCAACAGAGAAGCCCTAAACTTTGGGGTGCTTGTGTCTTGCTGATTTTTAATTTTCCCACTTTATACCCACATGCGTGGAAGTGCCCTATGCTCTCTAAGCTGTGTTTTTTAGATGTTTCAGGACACACCGTACACTTCTCCAGAGTGGCTGTTGGCAATTTACATCCCGCCCATCAGTGTAGCAAGGCTCCCATTTCTCCATGGCCTGTCCTGCATTTCTGGTTTTGACACTTTTTTCAGCATGGCCCTTTTGACCGATGGGAAGCGAGACTTCTTTGTAGCGCTGATTTGCCTTTCCAGGTTGCTTGGTTGGCCAAAAAAGGGCGTATGCGTTTTTTCCTGAATATATTCAGGAAAAAACGCATACGCCCTTTTTGGCCAAGGGCATCATTAACAACGTTTTGCCTCTTTTCATGTGCTTTAAAGGCGATTCGAATCTACCTCCTGAAATCTGTTTCCTGCAATTCTGCCTTGATTTCAATTCCTCGTCTTTGCCTTCCCTCAATATATTTTTGGACGAGAGTTATCATTTATAACTGTGCAGGTTTGTGAATTGCAGTGCCCTGAAGCTCCATTTTACAACTCGCTCTTTCGGGAGCTGGCCGCAAAAGCGCAGGATGGCTTCAGGCCCTGTTCTGGTTCCGGGGGCAGGCTGAGCCTGTGGGTAATTCTTCTTCCTGATGGGAAAATAGAGTGACCTGTGCTTGTCCCAACACCAAGAGCTAGTCTCTCATTGGTTCCCCGTCTTCCCGTTCATCCTCAGGACAAATTGCAACCTGTACGGAACAGGAGGTTAAAGGTGCTGATGCTCCAAGTAGGGAGATTGCTAGGAAAGTGGCTGGAATGGTGAACCCGAGCACAAGGAGATGAGAAATGAGGTGCGTTTTAGAAACCTTTCCCCATCACACGGTGTACCATCTTCTGGGTTTCTCATGCATGTTTTCGATGTAGGAAGATGCCCTTGAACCTGGAGATTTGGGACCCATGCGATGGGTAGCACGCAGTATTACTTTAAAGGGTCTTCGTTTGCTCACCCAACCTCACCAAACCTCTCAGCCCCAAGAGTGTCCACCCTTATGTCTCATCCAGCTGTGGGTCTAGATATGGTCAATCCAGGTTGCATCACAGACCCTGAACGAATTGTGTAAGAATTTCTCTCTCTTTCACTGTCTTTGTTTCATGGGTTTTGAAAAGTAATTTATTTTTATAATGGGGTTTAGCTGCTTTTCACGGCTGTGTTTATGCCGCTTTACACCCACTTGACAGACTAACAGAGAGATATCAATACATAGGTTTTAAGATTATTACTAGTCAGATATATTCTTGTGCGGTGAATCGGGCGTGTTGAGTCCAGTTCTCTGAGCAAGGAGTAGGTCTTGTCTGTTACATATTGGGTTTATGGAACGGTATCTGAGCTAATTTGAAACTCTTGTTTTATGTATCACCCCACCTCACCTTTCCCGTTAAGCAGCCATAGTGTGTTTTCTGCATGTGTGACTCTGTTCTGTTTTGTAATTCAGTTGAAGTGTAACGGTTTTTACATTCCCTCTATAAGTGACACCTTATGAGAAGTGTCCTTTTCTGTGTGACTTATTTCACTTAGAATCGTCGTACCTAAATCCACTCATCATGCTGCTACTAGCCTTATGACATTGATTTCATGGCTGAGTGATATTCCATTGTACATATGGACCTCCAATTTTTTATCCATTTTTCGCTTTCCTGGAATATTTAAGGTGGAATGAAGTGGAGGTCCTTGTCAACAGAGCAGCCCTAAACTTTGGGGTGCTTGTGTCTTGCTGATTTTTAATTTTCCCACTTTATACCCCCATGCATGGAAGTGCCCTATGCTCTCTAAGCTGTGTTTTTTAGATGTTTCAGGACACACCGTACACTTCTCCAGAGTGGCTGTTGGCAATTTAAATCCCGCCCATCAGTGTAGCAAGGCTCCCATTTCTCCATGGCCTGTCCTGAATTTCTGGTTTTGATACTTTTTTCAGCATGGCCCTTTTGACCGATGGGAAGCGAGACTTCTTTGTAGCGCTGATTTGCCTTTCCAGGTTGCTTGGTTGGCCAAAAAGGGCGTATTCGTTCTTTCCTGAATATATTCAGGAAAAAACGCATACGCCCTTTTTGGCCAAGGGCATCATTGATAACGTTTTGCCGCTTTTCATGTGCTTTAAAGGCGATTCGAATCTACCTCCTGAAATCTGTTTCCTGCAATTCTGCCTTGATTTCAATTCCTCGTCTTTGCCTTCCCTCAATATATTTGTGGACGAGAGTTATCATTTATAACTGTGCAAGTTTGTGAATTGCAGTGCCCTGAAGCTCCATTTTACAACTCGCTCTTTCGGGAGCTGGCCACAAAAGCGCAGGATGGCTTCAGGCCCTGTTCTGGTTCTGGGGAGCTGGCTGACCCTGTGGTTAATTCTTCTTCCTGATGGGAAAATAGAGTGACCTGTGCCTGTCCCAACACCAAGAGCTAGTCTCTCATTGGTTCCCCGTCTTCCCGTTCATCCTCAGGACAAATTGCAACCTGTACGGAAGAGGAGGTTAAAGGTGCTGATGCTCCACTTAGGGAGATTGCTAGTAAAGTGGCTGGAATGGCGAACTCGAGCACAAGGAGATGAGAAATGAGGTGCGTTTTAGAAACCTTTCCCCATCACACGGTGTACCATCTTCTGGGTTTCTCATGCATGTTTTCGATGTAGGAAGATGCCCTTGAACCTGGAGATTTGGGACCCATGCGATGGGTAGCACGCAGTATTACTTTAAAGGGTCTGCGTTTGCTCACCCAACCTCACCAAACCTCTCAGCCCCAAGTGTGTCCAACATTATGTCTCATCCAGCTGTGGGTCTAGATATGGTCAATCCAGGTTGCATGAGAGACCCTGAACGAATTGTGTAAGAATTTCTCTCTCTTTCACTGTCTTTGTTTCATGGGTTTTTAAAAGTAATTTATTTTTATAATGGGGTTTAGCTGCTTTTCACGGCTCTGTTTATGCCGCTTTACACCCACTTGACACACTAACAGAGAGATATCAATACATAGGTTTTAAGATTATTACTAGTCAGATATATTCTTGTGCGGTGAATCGGGCGTGTTGAGTCCAGTTCTCTGAGCAAGGAGTAGGTCTTGTCTGTTACATATTGGGTTTATGGAACGGTATCTGAGCTAATTTGAAACTCTTGTTTTATGTATCACCCCACCTCACCTTTCCCGTTAAGCAGCCATAGTGTGTTTTCTGCATGTGTGACTCTGTTCTGTTTTGTAATTCAGTTCAAGTGTAACGGTTTTTACATTCCCTCTATAAGTGACACCTTATGAGAAGTGTCCTTTTCTATGTGACTTATTTCACTTAGAATTGTAGTACCTAAATCCACTCATCATGCTGCTACTAGCCTTATGACATTGATTTCATGGCTGAGTGATATTCCATTGTACATATGGACCTCCAATTTTTTATCCATTTTTCGCTTTCCTGGGATATTTAAGGTGGAATGAAGTGGAGGTCCTTGTCAACAGAGCAGCCCTAAACTTTGGGGTTCTTGTGTCTTGCTGATTTTTAATTTTCCCACTTTATAACCCCATGCGTGGAAGTGCCCTATGCTCTCTAAGCTGTGTTTTTTAGATGTTTCAGGACACACCGTACACTTCTCCAGAGTGGCTGTTGGCAATTTACATCCCGCCCATCAGTGTAGCAAGGCTTCCATTTCTCCATGGCCTGTCCTGCATTTCTGGTTTTGACACTTTTTTCAGCATGGCCCTTTTGACCGATGGGAAGCGAGACTTCTTTGTAGCGCTGATTTGCCTTTCCAGGTTGCTTGGTTGTCCAAAAAGGGCGTATATGTTTTTTCCTGAATATATTCAGGAAAAAACGCATACGCCCTTTTTGGCCAAGGGCATCATTGTCAAGGTTTTGCCGCTTTTCATGTGCTTTAAAGGCGATTCGAATCTACCTCCTGAAATGTTTCCTGCAATTCTGCCTTGATTTCAAATCCTCGTCTTTGCCTTCCCTCAATATATTTGTGGACGAGAGTTATCATTTATAACTCTGCAGGTTTGTGAATTGCAGTGCCTTGAAGCTCCATTTTACAAGTCGCTTTTTTGGGAACTGGCCGCAAAAGCACAGGATGGCTTCAGGCCCTGTTCTGGTTCCGGGGGGCAGGCTGAGCCTGTGGTTAATTCTTCTTCCTGATGGGAAAATAGAGTGACCTGTGCCTGTCCCAACACCAAGAGCTAGTCTCTCATTGGTTCCCCGTCTTCCCGTTCATCCTCAGGACAAATTGCAACCTGTACGGAACAGGAGGTTAAAGGTGCTGATGCTCCAAGTAGGGAGATTGCTAGTAAAGTGGCTGGAATGGCGAACCCGAGCACAAGGAGATGAGAAATGAGGTGCGTTTTAGAAACCTTTCCCCATCACACGGTGTACCATCTTCTGGGTTTCTCATGCATGTTTTCGATGTAGGAAGATGCCCTTGAATCTGGAGATTTGGGACCCATGCGCTGGGTAGCACGCAGTATTACTTTAAAGGGTCTGCGTTTGCTCACCCAACCTCACCAAACCTCTCAGCCCCAAGAGTGTCCACCCCTATGTCTCATCCAGCTGTGGGTCTAGATATGGTCAATCCAGGTTGCATCACAGCCCCTGAACGAATTGTGTAAGAATTTCTCTCTCTTTCCCTGTCTTTGTTTCATGGGTTTTTAAAAGTAATTTATTTTTATAATGGGGTTTAGCTGCTTTTCACGGCTGTGTTTATGCCGCTTTACACCCACTTGACACACTAACAGAGAGATATCAATACATAGGTTTTAAGATTATTACTAGTCAGATATATTCTTGTGCGGTGAATCGGGCGTGTTGAGTCCAGTTCTCTGAGCAAGGAGTAGGTCTTGTCTATTACATATTGGGATTATGGAACGGTATCTGAGCTAATTTGAAACTCTCGTTTTATGTATCACCCCACCTCACCTTTCCCGTTAAGCAGCCATAGTGTGTTTTCTGCATGTGTGACTCTGTTCTGTTTTGTAATTCAGTTCAAGTGTAACGGTTTTTACATTCCCTCTATAAGTGACACCTTATGAGAAGTGTCCTTTTCTGTGTGACTTATTTCACTTAGAATCGTCTTACCTAAATCCACTCATCATGCTGCTACTAGCCTTATGACATTGATTTCATGGCTGAGTGATATTCCATTGTACATAAGGACCACAACTTTTTTATCCATTTTTCGCTTTCCTGGGATATTTAAGGTGGAATGAAGTGGAGGTCCTTGTCAACAGAGCAGCCCTAAACTTTGGGGTGCTTGTGTCTTGCTGATTTTCAATTTTCCCACTTTATCCCCCCATGCGTGGAAGTGCCCTATGCTCTCTAAGCTGTGTTTTTTAGATGTTTCAGGACACACCGTACACTTCTCCAGAGTGGCTGTTGGCGATTTACATCCCGCCCATCAGTGTAGCAAGGCTCCCATTTCTCCATGGCCTGTCCTGCATTTCTGGTTTTGACACTTTTTTCAGCATGGCCCTTTTGACCGATGGGAAGCGAGACTTCTTTGTAGCGCTGATTTGCCTTTCCAGGTTGCTTGGTTGGCCAAAAAGGGCGTATGCGTTTTTTCCTGAATATATTCAGGAAAAAACGCATACGCCCTTTTTGGCCAAGGGCATCATTGTCAACGTTTTGCCGCTTTTCATGTGCTTTAAAGGCGATTCGAATCTACCTCCTGAAATCTGTTTCCTGCAATTCTGCCTTGATTTCAAATCCTCTTCTTTGCCTTCCCTCAATATATTTGTGGACGAGAGTTATCATTTATAACTCTGCAGGTTTGTGAATTGCAGTGCCCTGAAGCTCCATTTTACAAGTCGCTTTTTTGGGAACTGGCCGCAAAAGCACAGGATGGCTTCAGGCCCTGTTCTGGTTCCGGGGGGCAGGCTGAGCCTGTGGTTAATTCTTCTTCCTGATGGGAAAATAGAGTGACCTGTGCCTGTCCCAACACCAAGAGCTAGTCTCTCATTGGTTCCCCGTCTTCCCGTTCATCCTCAGGACAAATTGCAACCTGTACGGAACAGGAGGTTAAAGGTGCTGATGCTCCAAGTAGGGAGATTGCTAGTAAAGTGGCTGGAATGGCGAACCCGAGCACAAGGAGATGAGAAATGAGGTGCGTTTTAGAAACCTTTCCCCATCACACGGTGTACCATCTTCTGGGTTTCTCATGCATGTTTTCGATGTAGGAAGATGCCCTTGAATCTGGAGATTTGGGACCCATGCGCTGGGTAGCACGCAGTATTACTTTAAAGGGTCTGCGTTTGCTCACCCAACCTCACCAAACCTCTCAGCCCCAAGAGTGTCCACCCCTATGTCTCATCCAGCTGTGGGTCTAGATATGGTCAATCCAGGTTGCATCACAGCCCCTGAACGAATTGTGTAAGAATTTCTCTCTCTTTCCCTGTCTTTGTTTCATGGGTTTTTAAAAGTAATTTATTTTTATAATGGGGTTTAGCTGCTTTTCACGGCTGTGTTTATGCCGCTTTACACCCACTTGACACACTAACAGAGAGATATCAATACATAGGTTTTAAGATTATTACTAGTCAGATATATTCTTGTGCGGTGAATCGGGCGTGTTGAGTCCAGTTCTCTGAGCAAGGAGTAGGTCTTGTCTATTACATATTGGGATTATGGAACGGTATCTGAGCTAATTTGAAACTCTCGTTTTATGTATCACCCCACCTCACCTTTCCCGTTAAGCAGCCATAGTGTGTTTTCTGCATGTGTGACTCTGTTCTGTTTTGTAATTCAGTTCAAGTGTAACGGTTTTTACATTCCCTCTATAAGTGACACCTTATGAGAAGTGTCCTTTTCTGTGTGACTTATTTCACTTAGAATCGTCTTACCTAAATCCACTCATCATGCTGCTACTAGCCTTATGACATTGATTTCATGGCTGAGTGATATTCCATTGTACATAAGGACCACAACTTTTTTATCCATTTTTCGCTTTCCTGGGATATTTAAGGTGGAATGAAGTGGAGGTCCTTGTCAACAGAGCAGCCCTAAACTTTGGGGTGCTTGTGTCTTGCTGATTTTCAATTTTCCCACTTTATCCCCCCATGCGTGGAAGTGCCCTATGCTCTCTAAGCTGTGTTTTTTAGATGTTTCAGGACACACCGTACACTTCTCCAGAGTGGCTGTTGGCGATTTACATCCCGCCCATCAGTGTAGCAAGGCTCCCATTTCTCCATGGCCTGTCCTGCATTTCTGGTTTTGACACTTTTTTCAGCATGGCCCTTTTGACCGATGGGAAGCGAGACTTCTTTGTAGCGCTGATTTGCCTTTCCAGGTTGCTTGGTTGGCCAAAAAGGGCGTATGCGTTTTTTCCTGAATATATTCAGGAAAAAACGCATACGCCCTTTTTGGCCAAGGGCATCATTGTCAACGTTTTGCCGCTTTTCATGTGCTTTAAAGGCGATTCGAATCTACCTCCTGAAATCTGTTTCCTGCAATTCTGCCTTGATTTCAAATCCTCTTCTTTGCCTTCCCTCAATATATTTGTGGACGAGAGTTATCATTTATAACTCTGCAGGTTTGTGAATTGCAGTGCCCTGAAGCTCCATTTTACAAGTCGCTTTTTTGGGAACTGGCCGCAAAAGCACAGGATGGCTTCAGGCCCTGTTCTGGTTCCGGGGGGCAGGCTGAGCCTGTGGTTAATTCTTCTTCCTGATGGGAAAATAGAGTGACCTGTGCCTGTCCCAACACCAAGAGCTAGTCTCTCATTGGTTCCCCGTCTTCCCGTTCATCCTCAGGACAAATTGCAACCTGTACGGAACAGGAGGTTAAAGGTGCTGATGCTCCAAGTAGGGAGATTGCTAGTAAAGTGGCTGGAATGGCGAACCCGAGCACAAGGAGATGAGAAATGAGGTGCGTTTTAGAAACCTTTCCCCATCACACGGTGTACCATCTTCTGGGTTTCTCATGCATGTTTTCGATGTAGGAAGATGCCCTTGAATCTGGAGATTTGGGACCCATGCGCTGGGTAGCACGCAGTATTACTTTAAAGGGTCTGCGTTTGCTCACCCAACCTCACCAAACCTCTCAGCCCCAAGAGTGTCCACCCCTATGTCTCATCCAGCTGTGGGTCTAGATATGGTCAATCCAGGTTGCATCACAGCCCCTGAACGAATTGTGTAAGAATTTCTCTCTCTTTCCCTGTCTTTGTTTCATGGGTTTTTAAAAGTAATTTATTTTTATAATGGGGTTTAGCTGCTTTTCACGGCTGTGTTTATGCCGCTTTACACCCACTTGACACACTAACAGAGAGATATCAATACATAGGTTTTAAGATTATTACTAGTCAGATATATTCTTGTGCGGTGAATCGGGCGTGTTGAGTCCAGTTCTCTGAGCAAGGAGTAGGTCTTGTCTATTACATATTGGGATTATGGAACGGTATCTGAGCTAATTTGAAACTCTCGTTTTATGTATCACCCCACCTCACCTTTCCCGTTAAGCAGCCATAGTGTGTTTTCTGCATGTGTGACTCTGTTCTGTTTTGTAATTCAGTTCAAGTGTAACGGTTTTTACATTCCCTCTATAAGTGACACCTTATGAGAAGTGTCCTTTTCTGTGTGACTTATTTCACTTAGAATCGTCTTACCTAAATCCACTCATCATGCTGCTACTAGCCTTATGACATTGATTTCATGGCTGAGTGATATTCCATTGTACATAAGGACCACAACTTTTTTATCCATTTTTCGCTTTCCTGGGATATTTAAGGTGGAATGAAGTGGAGGTCCTTGTCAACAGAGCAGCCCTAAACTTTGGGGTGCTTGTGTCTTGCTGATTTTCAATTTTCCCACTTTATCCCCCCATGCGTGGAAGTGCCCTATGCTCTCTAAGCTGTGTTTTTTAGATGTTTCAGGACACACCGTACACTTCTCCAGAGTGGCTGTTGGCGATTTACATCCCGCCCATCAGTGTAGCAAGGCTCCCATTTCTCCATGGCCTGTCCTGCATTTCTGGTTTTGACACTTTTTTCAGCATGGCCCTTTTGACCGATGGGAAGCGAGACTTCTTTGTAGCGCTGATTTGCCTTTCCAGGTTGCTTGGTTGGCCAAAAAGGGCGTATGCGTTTTTTCCTGAATATATTCAGGAAAAAACGCATACGCCCTTTTTGGCCAAGGGCATCATTGTCAACGTTTTGCCGCTTTTCATGTGCTTTAAAGGCGATTCGAATCTACCTCCTGAAATCTGTTTCCTGCAATTCTGCCTTGATTTCAAATCCTCTTCTTTGCCTTCCCTCAATATATTTGTGGACGAGAGTTATCATTTATAACTCTGCAGGTTTGTGAATTGCAGTGCCCTGAAGCTCCATTTTACAAGTCGCTTTTTTGGGAACTGGCCGCAAAAGCACAGGATGGCTTCAGGCCCTGTTCTGGTTCCGGGGGGCAGGCTGAGCCTGTGGTTAATTCTTCTTCCTGATGGGAAAATAGAGTGACCTGTGCCTGTCCCAACACCAAGAGCTAGTCTCTCATTGGTTCCCCGTCTTCCCGTTCATCCTCAGGACAAATTGCAACCTGTACGGAACAGGAGGTTAAAGGTGCTGATGCTCCAAGTAGGGAGATTGCTAGTAAAGTGGCTGGAATGGCGAACCCGAGCACAAGGAGATGAGAAATGAGGTGCGTTTTAGAAACCTTTCCCCATCACACGGTGTACCATCTTCTGGGTTTCTCATGCATGTTTTCGATGTAGGAAGATGCCCTTGAATCTGGAGATTTGGGACCCATGCGCTGGGTAGCACGCAGTATTACTTTAAAGGGTCTGCGTTTGCTCACCCAACCTCACCAAACCTCTCAGCCCCAAGAGTGTCCACCCCTATGTCTCATCCAGCTGTGGGTCTAGATATGGTCAATCCAGGTTGCATCACAGCCCCTGAACGAATTGTGTAAGAATTTCTCTCTCTTTCCCTGTCTTTGTTTCATGGGTTTTTAAAAGTAATTTATTTTTATAATGGGGTTTAGCTGCTTTTCACGGCTGTGTTTATGCCGCTTTACACCCACTTGACACACTAACAGAGAGATATCAATACATAGGTTTTAAGATTATTACTAGTCAGATATATTCTTGTGCGGTGAATCGGGCGTGTTGAGTCCAGTTCTCTGAGCAAGGAGTAGGTCTTGTCTATTACATATTGGGATTATGGAACGGTATCTGAGCTAATTTGAAACTCTCGTTTTATGTATCACCCCACCTCACCTTTCCCGTTAAGCAGCCATAGTGTGTTTTCTGCATGTGTGACTCTGTTCTGTTTTGTAATTCAGTTCAAGTGTAACGGTTTTTACATTCCCTCTATAAGTGACACCTTATGAGAAGTGTCCTTTTCTGTGTGACTTATTTCACTTAGAATCGTCTTACCTAAATCCACTCATCATGCTGCTACTAGCCTTATGACATTGATTTCATGGCTGAGTGATATTCCATTGTACATAAGGACCACAACTTTTTTATCCATTTTTCGCTTTCCTGGGATATTTAAGGTGGAATGAAGTGGAGGTCCTTGTCAACAGAGCAGCCCTAAACTTTGGGGTGCTTGTGTCTTGCTGATTTTCAATTTTCCCACTTTATCCCCCCATGCGTGGAAGTG
Source organism: Balaenoptera physalus (assembly GCF_965194825.1). Lineage (NCBI taxonomy): Eukaryota > Metazoa > Chordata > Mammalia > Artiodactyla > Balaenopteridae > Balaenoptera > Balaenoptera physalus. The sequence goes on from NW_028124890.1 coordinate 31,235, forward strand.
CCCTATGCTCTCTAAGCTGTGTTTTTTAGATGTTTCAGGACACACCGTACACTTCTCCAGAGTGGCTGTTGGCGATTTACATCCCGCCCATCAGTGTAGCAAGGCTCCCATTTCTCCATGGCCTGTCCTGCATTTCTGGTTTTGACACTTTTTTCAGCATGGCCCTTTTGACCGATGGGAAGCGAGACTTCTTTGTAGCGCTGATTTGCCTTTCCAGGTTGCTTGGTTGGCCAAAAAGGGCGTATGCGTTTTTTCCTGAATATATTCAGGAAAAAACGCATACGCCCTTTTTGGCCAAGGGCATCATTGTCAACGTTTTGCCGCTTTTCATGTGCTTTAAAGGCGATTCGAATCTACCTCCTGAAATCTGTTTCCTGCAATTCTGCCTTGATTTCAAATCCTCTTCTTTGCCTTCCCTCAATATATTTGTGGACGAGAGTTATCATTTATAACTCTGCAGGTTTGTGAATTGCAGTGCCCTGAAGCTCCATTTTACAAGTCGCTTTTTTGGGAACTGGCCGCAAAAGCACAGGATGGCTTCAGGCCCTGTTCTGGTTCCGGGGGGCAGGCTGAGCCTGTGGTTAATTCTTCTTCCTGATGGGAAAATAGAGTGACCTGTGCCTGTCCCAACACCAAGAGCTAGTCTCTCATTGGTTCCCCGTCTTCCCGTTCATCCTCAGGACAAATTGCAACCTGTACGGAACAGGAGGTTAAAGGTGCTGATGCTCCAAGTAGGGAGATTGCTAGTAAAGTGGCTGGAATGGCGAACCCGAGCACAAGGAGATGAGAAATGAGGTGCGTTTTAGAAACCTTTCCCCATCACACGGTGTACCATCTTCTGGGTTTCTCATGCATGTTTTCGATGTAGGAAGATGCCCTTGAATCTGGAGATTTGGGACCCATGCGCTGGGTAGCACGCAGTATTACTTTAAAGGGTCTGCGTTTGCTCACCCAACCTCACCAAACCTCTCAGCCCCAAGAGTGTCCACCCCTATGTCTCATCCAGCTGTGGGTCTAGATATGGTCAATCCAGGTTGCATCACAGCCCCTGAACGAATTGTGTAAGAATTTCTCTCTCTTTCCCTGTCTTTGTTTCATGGGTTTTTAAAAGTAATTTATTTTTATAATGGGGTTTAGCTGCTTTTCACGGCTGTGTTTATGCCGCTTTACACCCACTTGACACACTAACAGAGAGATATCAATACATAGGTTTTAAGATTATTACTAGTCAGATATATTCTTGTGCGGTGAATCGGGCGTGTTGAGTCCAGTTCTCTGAGCAAGGAGTAGGTCTTGTCTATTACATATTGGGATTATGGAACGGTATCTGAGCTAATTTGAAACTCTCGTTTTATGTATCACCCCACCTCACCTTTCCCGTTAAGCAGCCATAGTGTGTTTTCTGCATGTGTGACTCTGTTCTGTTTTGTAATTCAGTTCAAGTGTAACGGTTTTTACATTCCCTCTATAAGTGACACCTTATGAGAAGTGTCCTTTTCTGTGTGACTTATTTCACTTAGAATCGTCTTACCTAAATCCACTCATCATGCTGCTACTAGCCTTATGACATTGATTTCATGGCTGAGTGATATTCCATTGTACATAAGGACCACAACTTTTTTATCCATTTTTCGCTTTCCTGGGATATTTAAGGTGGAATGAAGTGGAGGTCCTTGTCAACAGAGCAGCCCTAAACTTTGGGGTGCTTGTGTCTTGCTGATTTTCAATTTTCCCACTTTATCCCCCCATGCGTGGAAGTGCCCTATGCTCTCTAAGCTGTGTTTTTTAGATGTTTCAGGACACACCGTACACTTCTCCAGAGTGGCTGTTGGCGATTTACATCCCGCCCATCAGTGTAGCAAGGCTCCCATTTCTCCATGGCCTGTCCTGCATTTCTGGTTTTGACACTTTTTTCAGCATGGCCCTTTTGACCGATGGGAAGCGAGACTTCTTTGTAGCGCTGATTTGCCTTTCCAGGTTGCTTGGTTGGCCAAAAAGGGCGTATGCGTTTTTTCCTGAATATATTCAGGAAAAAACGCATACGCCCTTTTTGGCCAAGGGCATCATTGTCAACGTTTTGCCGCTTTTCATGTGCTTTAAAGGCGATTCGAATCTACCTCCTGAAATCTGTTTCCTGCAATTCTGCCTTGATTTCAAATCCTCTTCTTTGCCTTCCCTCAATATATTTGTGGACGAGAGTTATCATTTATAACTCTGCAGGTTTGTGAATTGCAGTGCCCTGAAGCTCCATTTTACAAGTCGCTTTTTTGGGAACTGGCCGCAAAAGCACAGGATGGCTTCAGGCCCTGTTCTGGTTCCGGGGGGCAGGCTGAGCCTGTGGTTAATTCTTCTTCCTGATGGGAAAATAGAGTGACCTGTGCCTGTCCCAACACCAAGAGCTAGTCTCTCATTGGTTCCCCGTCTTCCCGTTCATCCTCAGGACAAATTGCAACCTGTACGGAACAGGAGGTTAAAGGTGCTGATGCTCCAAGTAGGGAGATTGCTAGTAAAGTGGCTGGAATGGCGAACCCGAGCACAAGGAGATGAGAAATGAGGTGCGTTTTAGAAACCTTTCCCCATCACACGGTGTACCATCTTCTGGGTTTCTCATGCATGTTTTCGATGTAGGAAGATGCCCTTGAATCTGGAGATTTGGGACCCATGCGCTGGGTAGCACGCAGTATTACTTTAAAGGGTCTGCGTTTGCTCACCCAACCTCACCAAACCTCTCAGCCCCAAGAGTGTCCACCCCTATGTCTCATCCAGCTGTGGGTCTAGATATGGTCAATCCAGGTTGCATCACAGCCCCTGAACGAATTGTGTAAGAATTTCTCTCTCTTTCCCTGTCTTTGTTTCATGGGTTTTTAAAAGTAATTTATTTTTATAATGGGGTTTAGCTGCTTTTCACGGCTGTGTTTATGCCGCTTTACACCCACTTGACACACTAACAGAGAGATATCAATACATAGGTTTTAAGATTATTACTAGTCAGATATATTCTTGTGCGGTGAATCGGGCGTGTTGAGTCCAGTTCTCTGAGCAAGGAGTAGGTCTTGTCTATTACATATTGGGATTATGGAACGGTATCTGAGCTAATTTGAAACTCTCGTTTTATGTATCACCCCACCTCACCTTTCCCGTTAAGCAGCCATAGTGTGTTTTCTGCATGTGTGACTCTGTTCTGTTTTGTAATTCAGTTCAAGTGTAACGGTTTTTACATTCCCTCTATAAGTGACACCTTATGAGAAGTGTCCTTTTCTGTGTGACTTATTTCACTTAGAATCGTCTTACCTAAATCCACTCATCATGCTGCTACTAGCCTTATGACATTGATTTCATGGCTGAGTGATATTCCATTGTACATAAGGACCACAACTTTTTTATCCATTTTTCGCTTTCCTGGGATATTTAAGGTGGAATGAAGTGGAGGTCCTTGTCAACAGAGCAGCCCTAAACTTTGGGGTGCTTGTGTCTTGCTGATTTTCAATTTTCCCACTTTATCCCCCCATGCGTGGAAGTGCCCTATGCTCTCTAAGCTGTGTTTTTTAGATGTTTCAGGACACACCGTACACTTCTCCAGAGTGGCTGTTGGCGATTTACATCCCGCCCATCAGTGTAGCAAGGCTCCCATTTCTCCATGGCCTGTCCTGCATTTCTGGTTTTGACACTTTTTTCAGCATGGCCCTTTTGACCGATGGGAAGCGAGACTTCTTTGTAGCGCTGATTTGCCTTTCCAGGTTGCTTGGTTGGCCAAAAAGGGCGTATGCGTTTTTTCCTGAATATATTCAGGAAAAAACGCATACGCCCTTTTTGGCCAAGGGCATCATTGTCAACGTTTTGCCGCTTTTCATGTGCTTTAAAGGCGATTCGAATCTACCTCCTGAAATCTGTTTCCTGCAATTCTGCCTTGATTTCAAATCCTCTTCTTTGCCTTCCCTCAATATATTTGTGGACGAGAGTTATCATTTATAACTCTGCAGGTTTGTGAATTGCAGTGCCCTGAAGCTCCATTTTACAAGTCGCTTTTTTGGGAACTGGCCGCAAAAGCACAGGATGGCTTCAGGCCCTGTTCTGGTTCCGGGGGGCAGGCTGAGCCTGTGGTTAATTCTTCTTCCTGATGGGAAAATAGAGTGACCTGTGCCTGTCCCAACACCAAGAGCTAGTCTCTCATTGGTTCCCCGTCTTCCCGTTCATCCTCAGGACAAATTGCAACCTGTACGGAACAGGAGGTTAAAGGTGCTGATGCTCCAAGTAGGGAGATTGCTAGTAAAGTGGCTGGAATGGCGAACCCGAGCACAAGGAGATGAGAAATGAGGTGCGTTTTAGAAACCTTTCCCCATCACACGGTGTACCATCTTCTGGGTTTCTCATGCATGTTTTCGATGTAGGAAGATGCCCTTGAATCTGGAGATTTGGGACCCATGCGCTGGGTAGCACGCAGTATTACTTTAAAGGGTCTGCGTTTGCTCACCCAACCTCACCAAACCTCTCAGCCCCAAGAGTGTCCACCCCTATGTCTCATCCAGCTGTGGGTCTAGATATGGTCAATCCAGGTTGCATCACAGCCCCTGAACGAATTGTGTAAGAATTTCTCTCTCTTTCCCTGTCTTTGTTTCATGGGTTTTTTTTTTTTTTTTTTTTTTTGCAGTATTATTGTTGTTATTAATATTTTATTGAGATATAATTCACATTCCATAACATTCTTTTAAACTGTACATATATAATGATTTAAAAGTTCATCTCTATTGTAGTTCATTCCTTTTCATGGCTGAATTAATATTCCATTGCATGGATTTTGTTAATATATGTATACAAGTTTTTCTGTGAACATGTTTTCAATTTTCTTGGGTATATACCTAGAAGTAGAATTGCTGGGTCATATGGTAACTCTATGTTTAATGTTTGGAGGAATTGCAAAACTGTTTTCCAGAGAAGCAGGGTGTGTATCACCACCCCCCAGCAGTGTATAAGGGTTCCAGTTTCTTCACATCTTTGTCAACATTTGTTATTGTCTGTCTTTTTGATAGGCACACCTAGTGGATGTGAAGTGGAATCTCATTATGATTTTGATTTGCATTTCCCTGAAGACAAATGATGTTGAGCATCTTTTCATGTATTTGTTGGCCATTTCTATATCTTCTTTGGATAAATGTCTATTCAAATCCTTTGAAGATTTTTAATTCTGTTATTTGTCTTTTTATTATTGAGTTGTTTTTTTCCCCCATCCCCTAGCCCCTGGTAACCACTTTTCTACTCCATTTCTATGAGTTTGACTTATCTTTTTTTTAGATTCTACATATAAGTGATACTATGCAGTATTTTTCTTTCTCTATCTGGCTTATTTCACTTAGCATAATACCCTCAAGGTCCATCCAGGTTGTCACAAATGGCATGAGTTCCTTCTTTCTTATGGACGAATAATATACCATTGTATGTATGTGTGTGTGTGTGTGTGTGTGTGTGTGTGTGTGTGTGTACATACATACACCATATTTTACTTATCCATTCATCTGTTGATGGACACAGATTGTTTCTATATCTTGGCTATTTTAAATAATGCTGCAGTGACTATGAGGGTGCAGATATCTCTTTGATATCTTGTACTGTATTCATTTCCTTTGGAAATATATGCAGAAGTGGGATCGCTGGATCATATGGTAGTTCTATTTTTAATTTCTTGAGAAACCTCCACATTGTTTTTCATAGTGGCTGCACCAGTCTGCAGTCACACCAACAATGTACAAGGGTCCTCTTTTCTCCACATCCTCACCAGCATTTATCTCTTGTCTTTTTGATGATAGCCTTTCTAGCAAGTAGGAGATGATACCTTGTTGTTGTTTTTTTTTTTTTTTTTTTTTTTTTTTTTTCACACACACACACTGTATTTTATTTTTACAAGAGATAAATAGACTGACACCAAGCATTGTACATGGATGACCACAACAAAAGCCACAATGATTGCCATTACCAAACATGAAACACACTCATATTATGTCATAATATTGACATTCAGTCCAGTAATCCTCCACTGTAACAGCTCCTTTACTTTGCAGTGAAAATTGATTTGTATATTCTTTGCCTCTGAGTCCTTGTGGGATTTTTTTTTTTTTTTAATTCAGACAGAAAGTCACAAAAATTATACTCATCCTCATCAGTTCACTCAGTCCCATGTAATTAATTGTTTTTTTTCATCTTGATCTTTTGTTAGCACTTTTATGAGTTCATCAGTTTTTCATCAGAGTTCTGAAAATGCTTATTCATTCAGTTCAGCAGTATAGTCAGTTACCAGAAACCTGTACATGTCAGAGTCTTTTCCATGAATTTCTTGAAGATGACAGCCTTTTATAGGAACATATTTGCAATATCATCAGAGTACACCCAGAACTGTCTGTAAATGACAAAAGACTTAAAAATGACCACGGTAAAAGATTTGATGAAAGTTCATAATAATGCGGTTGACAAGAAAATTAGTTATTTCTGAGATATACATTTTAAAGTAATAACTAGGATTATTATTTATAACATTATACCAGAACATATAAGATTTTTGCAGGGCAGAAGTTGAGACACAGATGTAGAGAATGGACATATGGACACCAAGGGGGGAAAACTGTGGTGAGGCGGGGATGGTGGTGTGCTGAATTGGGCGATTAGGATTGACATGTATACACTGATGTGTATAAAATTGATGCCTAATAAGAACCTGCAGTATAAAAAAGCAAACAAAACAACTAATACTAAACTTTCATTGGGTTAGTTGTATGGAAATATATTAATATAAATGTTTCAGACATTACATGAAATTTCTAAAAATCTAATGTTTCATGGGTTTTTAAAAGTAATTTATTTTTATAATGGGGTTTAGCTGCTTTTCACGGCTGTGTTTATGCCGCTTTACACCCACTTGACACACTAACAGAGAGATATCAATACATAGGTTTTAAGATTATTACTAGTCAGATATATTCTTGTGCGGTGAATCGGGCGTGTTGAGTCCAGTTCTCTGAGCAAGGAGTAGGTCTTGTCTATTACATATTGGGATTATGGAACGGTATCTGAGCTAATTTGAAACTCTCGTTTTATGTATCACCCCACCTCACCTTTCCCGTTAAGCAGCCATAGTGTGTTTTCTGCATGTGTGACTCTGTTCTGTTTTGTAATTCAGTTCAAGTGTAACGGTTTTTACATTCCCTCTATAAGTGACACCTTATGAGAAGTGTCCTTTTCTGTGTGACTTATTTCACTTAGAATCGTCTTACCTAAATCCACTCATCATGCTGCTACTAGCCTTATGACATTGATTTCATGGCTGAGTGATATTCCATTGTACATAAGGACCACAACTTTTTTATCCATTTTTCGCTTTCCTGGGATATTTAAGGTGGAATGAAGTGGAGGTCCTTGTCAACAGAGCAGCCCTAAACTTTGGGGTGCTTGTGTCTTGCTGATTTTCAATTTTCCCACTTTATCCCCCCATGCGTGGAAGTGCCCTATGCTCTCTAAGCTGTGTTTTTTAGATGTTTCAGGACACACCGTACACTTCTCCAGAGTGGCTGTTGGCGATTTACATCCTGCCCATCAGTGTAGCAAGGCTCCCATTTCTCCATGGCCTGTCCTGAATTTCTGGTTTTGACACTTTTTTCAGCATGGCCCTTTTGACCGATGGGAAGCGAGACTTCTTTGTAGCGCTGATTTGCCTTTCCAGGTTGCTTGGTTGGCCAAAAAGGGCGTATGCGTTTTTTCCTGAATATATTCAGGAAAAAACGCATACGCCCTTTTTGGCCAAGGGCATCATTGTCAACGTTTTGCCGCTTTTCATGTGCTTTAAAGGCGATTCGAATCTACCTCCTGAAATCTGTTTCCTGCAATTCTGCCTTGATTTCAAATCCTCTTCTTTGCCTTCCCTCAATATATTTGTGGACGAGAGTTATCATTTATAACTCTGCAGGTTTGTGAATTGCAGTGCCCTGAAGCTCCATTTTACAAGTCGCTTTTTTGGGAACTGGCCGCAAAAGCACAGGATGGCTTCAGGCCCTGTTCTGGTTCCGGGGGGCAGGCTGAGCCTGTGGTTAATTCTTCTTCCTGATGGGAAAATAGAGTGACCTGTGCCTGTCCCAACACCAAGAGCTAGTCTCTCATTGGTTCCCCGTCTTCCCGTTCATCCTCAGGACAAATTGCAACCTGTACGGAACAGGAGGTTAAAGGTGCTGATGCTCCAAGTAGGGAGATTGCTAGTAAAGTGGCTGGAATGGCGAACCCGAGCACAAGGAGATGAGAAATGAGGTGCGTTTTAGAAACCTTTCCCCATCACACGGTGTACCATCTTCTGGGTTTCTCATGCATGTTTTCGATGTAGGAAGATGCCCTTGAATCTGGAGATTTGGGACCCATGCGCTGGGTAGCACGCAGTATTACTTTAAAGGGTCTGCGTTTGCTCACCCAACCTCACCAAACCTCTCAGCCCCAAGAGTGTCCACCCCTATGTCTCATCCAGCTGTGGGTCTAGATATGGTCAATCCAGGTTGCATCACAGCCCCTGAACGAATTGTGTAAGGATTTCTCTCTCTTTCCCTGTCTTTGTTTCATGGGTTTTTAAAAGTAATTTATTTTTATAATGGGGTTTAGCTGCTTTTCACGGCTGTGTTTATGCCGCTTTACACCCACTTGACACACTAACAGAGAGATATCAATACATAGGTTTTAAGATTATTACTAGTCAGATATATTCTTGTGCGGTGAATCGGGCGTGTTGAGTCCAGTTCTCTGAGCAAGGAGTAGGTCTTGTCTATTACATATTGGGATTATGGAACGGTATCTGAGCTAATTTGAAACTCTCGTTTTATGTATCACCCCACCTCACCTTTCCCGTTAAGCAGCCATAGTGTGTTTTCTGCATGTGTGACTCTGTTCTGTTTTGTAATTCAGTTCAAGTGTAACGGTTTTTACATTCCCTCTATAAGTGACACCTTATGAGAAGTGTCCTTTTCTGTGTGACTTATTTCACTTAGAATCGTCTTACCTAAATCCACTCATCATGCTGCTACTAGCCTTATGACATTGATTTCATGGCTGAGTGATATTCCATTGTACATAAGGACCACAACTTTTTTATCCATTTTTCGCTTTCCTGGGATATTTAAGGTGGAATGAAGTGGAGGTCCTTGTCAACAGAGCAGCCCTAAACTTTGGGGTGCTTGTGTCTTGCTGATTTTCAATTTTCCCACTTTATCCCCCCATGCGTGGAAGTGCCCTATGCTCTCTAAGCTGTGTTTTTTAGATGTTTCAGGACACACCGTACACTTCTCCAGAGTGGCTGTTGGCGATTTACATCCTGCCCATCAGTGTAGCAAGGCTCCCATTTCTCCATGGCCTGTCCTGAATTTCTGGTTTTGACACTTTTTTCAGCATGGCCCTTTTGACCGATGGGAAGCGAGACTTCTTTGTAGCGCTGATTTGCCTTTCCAGGTTGCTTGGTTGGCCAAAAAGGGCGTATGCGTTTTTTCCTGAATATATTCAGGAAGAAACGCATACGCCCTTTTTGGCCAAGGGCATCATTGTCAACGTTTTGCCGCTTTTCATGTGCTTTAAAGGCGATTCGAATCTACCTCCTGAAATCTGTTTCCTGCAATTCTGCCTTGATTTCAAATCCTCTTCTTTGCCTTCCCTCAATATATTTGTGGACGAGAGTTATCATTTATAACTCTGCAGGTTTGTGAATTGCAGTGCCCTGAAGCTCCATTTTACAAGTCGCTTTTTTGGGAACTGGCCGCAAAAGCACAGGATGGCTTCAGGCCCTGTTCTGGTTCCGGGGGGCAGGCTGAGCCTGTGGTTAATTCTTCTTCCTGATGGGAAAATAGAGTGACCTGTGCCTGTCCCAACACCAAGAGCTAGTCTCTCATTGGTTCCCCGTCTTCCCGTTCATCCTCAGGACAAATTGCAACCTGTACGGAACAGGAGGTTAAAGGTGCTGATGCTCCAAGTAGGGAGATTGCTAGTAAAGTGGCTGGAATGGCGAACCCGAGCACAAGGAGATGAGAAATGAGGTGCGTTTTAGAAACCTTTCCCCATCACACGGTGTACCATCTTCTGGGTTTCTCATGCATGTTTTCGATGTAGGAAGATGCCCTTGAATCTGGAGATTTGGGACCCATGCGCTGGGTAGCACGCAGTATTACTTTAAAGGGTCTGCGTTTGCTCACCCAACCTCACCAAACCTCTCAGCCCCAAGAGTGTCCACCCCTATGTCTCATCCAGCTGTGGGTCTAGATATGGTCAATCCAGGTTGCATCACAGCCCCTGAACGAATTGTGTAAGGATTTCTCTCTCTTTCCCTGTCTTTGTTTCATGGGTTTTTAAAAGTAATTTATTTTTATAATGGGGTTTAGCTGCTTTTCACGGCTGTGTTTATGCCGCTTTACACCCACTTGACACACTAACAGAGAGATATCAAACATAGGTTTTAAGATTATTACTAGTCAGATATATTCTTGTGCGGTGAATCGGGCGTGTTGAGTCCAGTTCTCTGAGCAAGGAGTAGGTCTTGTCTATTACATATTGGGATTATGGAACGGTATCTGAGCTAATTTGAAACTCTCGTTTTATGTATCACCCCACCTCACCTTTCCCGTTAAGCAGCCATAGTGTGTTTTCTGCATGTGTGACTCTGTTCTGTTTTGTAATTCAGTTCAAGTGTAACGGTTTTTACATTCCCTCTATAAGTGACACCTTATGAGAAGTGTCCTTTTCTGTGTGACTTCTTTCACTTAGAATCGTCTTACCTAAATCCACTCATCATGCTGCTACTAGCCTTATGACATTGATTTCATGGCTGAGTGATATTCCATTGTACATAAGGACCACAACTTTTTTATCCATTTTTCGCTTTCCTGGGATATTTAAGGTGGAATGAAGTGGAGGTCCTTGTCAACAGAGCAGCCCTAAACTTTGGGGTGCTTGTGTCTTGCTGATTTTCAATTTTCCCACTTTATCCCCCCATGCGTGGAAGTGCCCTATGCTCTCTAAGCTGTGTTTTTTAGATGTTTCAGGACACACCGTACACTTCTCCAGAGTGGCTGTTGGCGATTTACATCCCGCCCATCAGTGTAGCAAGGCTCCCATTTCTCCATGGCCTGTCCTGCATTTCTGGTTTTGACACTTTTTTCAGCATGGCCCTTTTGACCGATGGGAAGCGAGACTTCTTTGTAGCGCTGATTTGCCTTTCCAGGTTGCTTGGTTGGCCAAAAAGGGCGTATGCGTTTTTTCCTGAATATATTCAGGAAGAAACGCATACGCCCTTTTTGGCCAAGGGCATCATTGTCAACGTTTTGCCGCTTTTCATGTGCTTTAAAGGCGATTCGAATCTACCTCCTGAAATCTGTTTCCTGCAATTCTGCCTTGATTTCAAATCCTCTTCTTTGCCTTCCCTCAATATATTTGTGGACGAGAGTTATCATTTATAACTCTGCAGGTTTGTGAATTGCAGTGCCCTGAAGCTCCATTTTACAAGTCGCTTTTTTGGGAACTGGCCGCAAAAGCACAGGATGGCTTCAGGCCCTGTTCTGGTTCCGGGGGGCAGGCTGAGCCTGTGGTTAATTCTTCTTCCTGATGGGAAAATAGAGTGACCTGTGCCTGTCCCAACACCAAGAGCTAGTCTCTCATTGGTTCCCCGTCTTCCCGTTCATCCTCAGGACAAATTGCAACCTGTACGGAACAGGAGGTTAAAGGTGCTGATGCTCCAAGTAGGGAGATTGCTAGTAAAGTGGCTGGAATGGCGAACCCGAGCACAAGGAGATGAGAAATGAGGTGCGTTTTAGAAACCTTTCCCCATCACACGGTGTACCATCTTCTGGGTTTCTCATGCATGTTTTCGATGTAGGAAGATGCCCTTGAATCTGGAGATTTGGGACCCATGCGCTGGGTAGCACGCAGTATTACTTTAAAGGGTCTGCGTTTGCTCACCCAACCTCACCAAACCTCTCAGCCCCAAGAGTGTCCACCCCTATGTCTCATCCAGCTGTGGGTCTAGATATGGTCAATCCAGGTTGCATCACAGCCCCTGAACGAATTGTGTAAGAATTTCTCTCTCTTTCCCTGTCTTTGTTTCATGGGTTTTTAAAAGTAATTTATTTTTATAATGGGGTTTAGCTGCTTTTCACGGCTGTGTTTATGCCGCTTTACACCCACTTGACACACTAACAGAGAGATATCAATACATAGGTTTTAAGATTATTACTAGTCAGATATATTCTTGTGCGGTGAATCGGGCGTGTTGAGTCCAGTTCTCTGAGCAAGGAGTAGGTCTTGTCTATTACATATTGGGATTATGGAACGGTATCTGAGCTAATTTGAAACTCTCGTTTTATGTATCACCCCACCTCACCTTTCCCGTTAAGCAGCCATAGTGTGTTTTCTGCATGTGTGACTCTGTTCTGTTTTGTAATTCAGTTCAAGTGTAACGGTTTTTACATTCCCTCTATAAGTGACACCTTATGAGAAGTGTCCTTTTCTGTGTGACTTCTTTCACTTAGAATCGTCTTACCTAAATCCACTCATCATGCTGCTACTAGCCTTATGACATTGATTTCATGGCTGAGTGATATTCCATTGTACATAAGGACCACAACTTTTTTATCCATTTTTCGCTTTCCTGGGATATTTAAGGTGGAATGAAGTGGAGGTCCTTGTCAACAGAGCAGCCCTAAACTTTGGGGTGCTTGTGTCTTGCTGATTTTCAATTTTCCCACTTTATCCCCCCATGCGTGGAAGTGCCCTATGCTCTCTAAGCTGTGTTTTTTAGATGTTTCAGGACACACCGTACACTTCTCCAGAGTGGCTGTTGGCGATTTACATCCCGCCCATCAGTGTAGCAAGGCTCCCATTTCTCCATGGCCTGTCCTGCATTTCTGGTTTTGACACTTTTTTCAGCATGGCCCTTTTGACCGATGGGAAGCGAGACTTCTTTGTAGCGCTGATTTGCCTTTCCAGGTTGCTTGGTTGGCCAAAAAGGGCGTATGCGTTTTTTCCTGAATATATTCAGGAAAAAACGCATACGCCCTTTTTGGCCAAGGGCATCATTGTCAACGTTTTGCCGCTTTTCATGTGCTTTAAAGGCGATTCGAATCTACCTCCTGAAATCTGTTTCCTGCAATTCTGCCTTGATTTCAAATCCTCTTCTTTGCCTTCCCTCAATATATTTGTGGACGAGAGTTATCATTTATAACTCTGCAGGTTTGTGAATTGCAGTGCCCTGAAGCTCCATTTTACAAGTCGCTTTTTTGGGAACTGGCCGCAAAAGCACAGGATGGCTTCAGGCCCTGTTCTGGTTCCGGGGGGCAGGCTGAGCCTGTGGTTAATTCTTCTTCCTGATGGGAAAATAGAGTGACCTGTGCCTGTCCCAACACCAAGAGCTAGTCTCTCATTGGTTCCCCGTCTTCCCGTTCATCCTCAGGACAAATTGCAACCTGTACGGAACAGGAGGTTAAAGGTGCTGATGCTCCAAGTAGGGAGATTGCTAGTAAAGTGGCTGGAATGGCGAACCCGAGCACAAGGAGATGAGAAATGAGGTGCGTTTTAGAAACCTTTCCCCATCACACGGTGTACCATCTTCTGGGTTTCTCATGCATGTTTTCGATGTAGGAAGATGCCCTTGAATCTGGAGATTTGGGACCCATGCGCTGGGTAGCACGCAGTATTACTTTAAAGGGTCTGCGTTTGCTCACCCAACCTCACCAAACCTCTCAGCCCCAAGAGTGTCCACCCCTATGTCTCATCCAGCTGTGGGTCTAGATATGGTCAATCCAGGTTGCATCACAGCCCCTGAACGAATTGTGTAAGAATTTCTCTCTCTTTCCCTGTCTTTGTTTCATGGGTTTTTAAAAGTAATTTATTTTTATAATGGGGTTTAGCTGCTTTTCACGGCTGTGTTTATGCCGCTTTACACCCACTTGACACACTAACAGAGAGATATCAATACATAGGTTTTAAGATTATTACTAGTCAGATATATTCTTGTGCGGTGAATCGGGCGTGTTGAGTCCAGTTCTCTGAGCAAGGAGTAGGTCTTGTCTATTACATATTGGGATTATGGAACGGTATCTGAGCTAATTTGAAACTCTCGTTTTATGTATCACCCCACCTCACCTTTCCCGTTAAGCAGCCATAGTGTGTTTTCTGCATGTGTGACTCTGTTCTGTTTTGTAATTCAGTTCAAGTGTAACGGTTTTTACATTCCCTCTATAAGTGACACCTTATGAGAAGTGTCCTTTTCTGTGTGACTTATTTCACTTAGAATCGTCTTACCTAAATCCACTCATCATGCTGCTACTAGCCTTATGACATTGATTTCATGGCTGAGTGATATTCCATTGTACATAAGGAGCACAACTTTTTTATCCATTTTTCGCTTTCCTGGGATATTTAAGGTGGAATGAAGTGGAGGTCCTTGTCAACAGAGCAGCCCTAAACTTTGGGGTGCTTGTGTCTTGCTGATTTTCAATTTTCCCACTTTATCCCCCCATGCGTGGAAGTGCCCTATGCTCTCTAAGCTGTGTTTTTTAGATGTTTCAGGACACACCGTACACTTCTCCAGAGTGGCTGTTGGCGATTTACATCCCGCCCATCAGTGTAGCAAGGCTCCCATTTCTCCATGGCCTGTCCTGCATTTCTGGTTTTGACACTTTTTTCAGCATGGCCCTTTTGACCGATGGGAAGCGAGACTTCTTTGTAGCGCTGATTTGCCTTTCCAGGTTGCTTGGTTGGCCAAAAAGGGCGTATGCGTTTTTTCCTGAATATATTCAGGAAAAAACGCATACGCCCTTTTTGGCCAAGGGCATCATTGTCAACGTTTTGCCGCTTTTCATGTGCTTTAAAGGCGATTCGAATCTACCTCCTGAAATCTGTTTCCTGCAATTCTGCCTTGATTTCAAATCCTCTTCTTTGCCTTCCCTCAATATATTTGTGGACGAGAGTTATCATTTATAACTCTGCAGGTTTGTGAATTGCAGTGCCCTGAAGCTCCATTTTACAAGTCGCTTTTTTGGGAACTGGCCGCAAAAGCACAGGATGGCTTCAGGCCCTGTTCTGGTTCCGGGGGGCAGGCTGAGCCTGTGGTTAATTCTTCTTCCTGATGGGAAAATAGAGTGACCTGTGCCTGTCCCAACACCAAGAGCTAGTCTCTCATTGGTTCCCCGTCTTCCCGTTCATCCTCAGGACAAATTGCAACCTGTACGGAACAGGAGGTTAAAGGTGCTGATGCTCCAAGTAGGGAGATTGCTAGTAAAGTGGCTGGAATGGCGAACCCGAGCACAAGGAGATGAGAAATGAGGTGCGTTTTAGAAACCTTTCCCCATCACACGGTGTACCATCTTCTGGGTTTCTCATGCATGTTTTCGATGTAGGAAGATGCCCTTGAATCTGGAGATTTGGGACCCATGCGCTGGGTAGCACGCAGTATTACTTTAAAGGGTCTGCGTTTGCTCACCCAACCTCACCAAACCTCTCAGCCCCAAGAGTGTCCACCCCTATGTCTCATCCAGCTGTGGGTCTAGATATGGTCAATCCAGGTTGCATCACAGCCCCTGAACGAATTGTGTAAGGATTTCTCTCTCTTTCCCTGTCTTTGTTTCATGGGTTTTTAAAAGTAATTTATCTTTATAATGGGGTTTAGCTGCTTTTCACGGCTGTGTTTATGCCGCTTTACACCCACTTGACACACTAACAGAGAGATATCAAACATAGGTTTTAAGATTATTACTAGTCAGATATATTCTTGTGCGGTGAATCGGGCGTGTTGAGTCCAGTTCTCTGAGCAAGGAGTAGGTCTTGTCTATTACATATTGGGATTATGGAACGGTATCTGAGCTAATTTGAAACTCTCGTTTTATGTATCACCCCACCTCACCTTTCCCGTTAAGCAGCCATAGTGTGTTTTCTGCATGTGTGACTCTGTTCTGTTTTGTAATTCAGTTCAAGTGTAACGGTTTTTACATTCCCTCTATAAGTGACACCTTATGAGAAGTGTCCTTTTCTGTGTGACTTATTTCACTTAGAATCGTCTTACCTAAATCCACTCATCATGCTGCTACTAGCCTTATGACATTGATTTCATGGCTGAGTGATATTCCATTGTACATAAGGACCACAACTTTTTTATCCATTTTTCGCTTTCCTGGGATATTTAAGGTGGAATGAAGTGGAGGTCCTTGTCAACAGAGCAGCCCTAAACTTTGGGGTGCTTGTGTCTTGCTGATTTTCAATTTTCCCACTTTATCCCCCCATGCGTGGAAGTGCCCTATGCTCTCTAAGCTGTGTTTTTTAGATGTTTCAGGACACACCGTACACTTCTCCAGAGTGGCTGTTGGCGATTTACATCCCGCCCATCAGTGTAGCAAGGCTCCCATTTCTCCATGGCCTGTCCTGCATTTCTGGTTTTGACACTTTTTTCAGCATGGCCCTTTTGACCGATGGGAAGCGAGACTTCTTTGTAGCGCTGATTTGCCTTTCCAGGTTGCTTGGTTGGCCAAAAAGGGCGTATGCGTTTTTTCCTGAATATATTCAGGAAGAAACGCATACGCCCTTTTTGGCCAAGGGCATCATTGTCAACGTTTTGCCGCTTTTCATGTGCTTTAAAGGCGATTCGAATCTACCTCCTGAAATCTGTTTCCTGCAATTCTGCCTTGATTTCAAATCCTCTTCTTTGCCTTCCCTCAATATATTTGTGGACGAGAGTTATCATTTATAACTCTGCAGGTTTGTGAATTGCAGTGCCCTGAAGCTCCATTTTACAAGTCGCTTTTTTGGGAACTGGCCGCAAAAGCACAGGATGGCTTCAGGCCCTGTTCTGGTTCCGGGGGGCAGGCTGAGCCTGTGGTTAATTCTTCTTCCTGATGGGAAAATAGAGTGACCTGTGCCTGTCCCAACACCAAGAGCTAGTCTCTCATTGGTTCCCCGTCTTCCCGTTCATCCTCAGGACAAATTGCAACCTGTACGGAACAGGAGGTTAAAGGTGCTGATGCTCCAAGTAGGGAGATTGCTAGTAAAGTGGCTGGAATGGCGAACCCGAGCACAAGGAGATGAGAAATGAGGTGCGTTTTAGAAACCTTTCCCCATCACACGGTGTACCATCTTCTGGGTTTCTCATGCATGTTTTCGATGTAGGAAGATGCCCTTGAATCTGGAGATTTGGGACCCATGCGCTGGGTAGCACGCAGTATTACTTTAAAGGGTCTGCGTTTGCTCACCCAACCTCACCAAACCTCTCAGCCCCAAGAGTGTCCACCCCTATGTCTCATCCAGCTGTGGGTCTAGATATGGTCAATCCAGGTTGCATCACAGCCCCTGAACGAATTGTGTAAGAATTTCTCTCTCTTTCCCTGTCTTTGTTTCATGGGTTTTTAAAAGTAATTTATTTTTATAATGGGGTTTAGCTGCTTTTCACGGCTGTGTTTATGCCGCTTTACACCCACTTGACACACTAACAGAGAGATATCAATACATAGGTTTTAAGATTATTACTAGTCAGATATATTCTTGTGCGGTGAATCGGGCGTGTTGAGTCCAGTTCTCTGAGCAAGGAGTAGGTCTTGTCTATTACATATTGGGATTATGGAACGGTATCTGAGCTAATTTGAAACTCTCGTTTTATGTATCACCCCACCTCACCTTTCCCGTTAAGCAGCCATAGTGTGTTTTCTGCATGTGTGACTCTGTTCTGTTTTGTAATTCAGTTCAAGTGTAACGGTTTTTACATTCCCTCTATAAGTGACACCTTATGAGAAGTGTCCTTTTCTGTGTGACTTCTTTCACTTAGAATCGTCTTACCTAAATCCACTCATCATGCTGCTACTAGCCTTATGACATTGATTTCATGGCTGAGTGATATTCCATTGTACATAAGGACCACAACTTTTTTATCCATTTTTCGCTTTCCTGGGATATTTAAGGTGGAATGAAGTGGAGGTCCTTGTCAACAGAGCAGCCCTAAACTTTGGGGTGCTTGTGTCTTGCTGATTTTCAATTTTCCCACTTTATCCCCCCATGCGTGGAAGTGCCCTATGCTCTCTAAGCTGTGTTTTTTAGATGTTTCAGGACACACCGTACACTTCTCCAGAGTGGCTGTTGGCGATTTACATCCCGCCCATCAGTGTAGCAAGGCTCCCATTTCTCCATGGCCTGTCCTGCATTTCTGGTTTTGACACTTTTTTCAGCATGGCCCTTTTGACCGATGGGAAGCGAGACTTCTTTGTAGCGCTGATTTGCCTTTCCAGGTTGCTTGGTTGGCCAAAAAGGGCGTATGCGTTTTTTCCTGAATATATTCAGGAAAAAACGCATACGCCCTTTTTGGCCAAGGGCATCATTGTCAACGTTTTGCCGCTTTTCATGTGCTTTAAAGGCGATTCGAATCTACTTCCTGAAATCTGTTTCCTGCAATTCTGCCTTGATTTCAAATCCTCTTCTTTGCCTTCCCTCAATATATTTGTGGACGAGAGTTATCATTTATAACTCTGCAGGTTTGTGAATTGCAGTGCCCTGAAGCTCCATTTTACAAGTCGCTTTTTTGGGAACTGGCCGCAAAAGCACAGGATGGCTTCAGGCCCTGTTCTGGTTCCGGGGGGCAGGCTGAGCCTGTGGTTAATTCTTCTTCCTGATGGGAAAATAGAGTGACCTGTGCCTGTCCCAACACCAAGAGCTAGTCTCTCATTGGTTCCCCGTCTTCCCGTTCATCCTCAGGACAAATTGCAACCTGTACGGAACAGGAGGTTAAAGGTGCTGATGCTCCAAGTAGGGAGATTGCTAGTAAAGTGGCTGGAATGGCGAACCCGAGCACAAGGAGATGAGAAATGAGGTGCGTTTTAGAAACCTTTCCCCATCACACGGTGTACCATCTTCTGGGTTTCTCATGCATGTTTTCGATGTAGGAAGATGCCCTTGAATCTGGAGATTTGGGACCCATGCGCTGGGTAGCACGCAGTATTACTTTAAAGGGTCTGCGTTTGCTCACCCAACCTCACCAAACCTCTCAGCCCCAAGAGTGTCCACCCCTATGTCTCATCCAGCTGTGGGTCTAGATATGGTCAATCCAGGTTGCATCACAGCCCCTGAACGAATTGTGTAAGAATTTCTCTCTCTTTCCCTGTCTTTGTTTCATGGGTTTTTAAAAGTAATTTATTTTTATAATGGGGTTTAGCTGCTTTTCACGGCTGTGTTTATGCCGCTTTACACCCACTTGACACACTAACAGAGAGATATCAATACATAGGTTTTAAGATTATTACTAGTCAGATATATTCTTGTGCGGTGAATCGGGCGTGTTGAGTCCAGTTCTCTGAGCAAGGAGTAGGTCTTGTCTATTACATATTGGGATTATGGAACGGTATCTGAGCTAATTTGAAACTCTCGTTTTATGTATCACCCCACCTCACCTTTCCCGTTAAGCAGCCATAGTGTGTTTTCTGCATGTGTGACTCTGTTCTGTTTTGTAATTCAGTTCAAGTGTAACGGTTTTTACATTCCCTCTATAAGTGACACCTTATGAGAAGTGTCCTTTTCTGTGTGACTTCTTTCACTTAGAATCGTCTTACCTAAATCCACTCATCATGCTGCTACTAGCCTTATGACATTGATTTCATGGCTGAGTGATATTCCATTGTACATAAGGAGCACAACTTTTTTATCCATTTTTCGCTTTCCTGGGATATTTAAGGTGGAATGAAGTGGAGGTCCTTGTCAACAGAGCAGCCCTAAACTTTGGGGTGCTTGTGTCTTGCTGATTTTCAATTTTCCCACTTTATCCCCCCATGCGTGGAAGTGCCCTATGCTCTCTAAGCTGTGTTTTTTAGATGTTTCAGGACACACCGTACACTTCTCCAGAGTGGCTGTTGGCGATTTACATCCCGCCCATCAGTGTAGCAAGGCTCCCATTTCTCCATGGCCTGTCCTGCATTTCTGGTTTTGACACTTTTTTCAGCATGGCCCTTTTGACCGATGGGAAGCGAGACTTCTTTGTAGCGCTGATTTGCCTTTCCAGGTTGCTTGGTTGGCCAAAAAGGGCGTATGCGTTTTTTCCTGAATATATTCAGGAAAAAACGCATACGCCCTTTTTGGCCAAGGGCATCATTGTCAACGTTTTGCCGCTTTTCATGTGCTTTAAAGGCGATTCGAATCTACCTCCTGAAATCTGTTTCCTGCAATTCTGCCTTGATTTCAAATCCTCTTCTTTGCCTTCCCTCAATATATTTGTGGACGAGAGTTATCATTTATAACTCTGCAGGTTTGTGAATTGCAGTGCCCTGAAGCTCCATTTTACAAGTCGCTTTTTTGGGAACTGGCCGCAAAAGCACAGGATGGCTTCAGGCCCTGTTCTGGTTCCGGGGGGCAGGCTGAGCCTGTGGTTAATTCTTCTTCCTGATGGGAAAATAGAGTGACCTGTGCCTGTCCCAACACCAAGAGCTAGTCTCTCATTGGTTCCCCGTCTTCCCGTTCATCCTCAGGACAAATTGCAACCTGTACGGAACAGGAGGTTAAAGGTGCTGATGCTCCAAGTAGGGAGATTGCTAGTAAAGTGGCTGGAATGGCGAACCCGAGCACAAGGAGATGAGAAATGAGGTGCGTTTTAGAAACCTTTCCCCATCACACGGTGTACCATCTTCTGGGTTTCTCATGCATGTTTTCGATGTAGGAAGATGCCCTTGAATCTGGAGATTTGGGACCCATGCGCTGGGTAGCACGCAGTATTACTTTAAAGGGTCTGCGTTTGCTCACCCAACCTCACCAAACCTCTCAGCCCCAAGAGTGTCCACCCCTATGTCTCATCCAGCTGTGGGTCTAGATATGGTCAATCCAGGTTGCATCACAGCCCCTGAACGAATTGTGTAAGAATTTCTCTCTCTTTCCCTGTCTTTGTTTCATGGGTTTTTAAAAGTAATTTATTTTTATAATGGGGTTTAGCTGCTTTTCACGGCTGTGTTTATGCCGCTTTACACCCACTTGACACACTAACAGAGAGATATCAATACATAGGTTTTAAGATTATTACTAGTCAGATATATTCTTGTGCGGTGAATCGGGCGTGTTGAGTCCAGTTCTCTGAGCAAGGAGTAGGTCTTGTCTATTACATATTGGGATTATGGAACGGTATCTGAGCTAATTTGAAACTCTCGTTTTATGTATCACCCCACCTCACCTTTCCCGTTAAGCAGCCATAGTGTGTTTTCTGCATGTGTGACTCTGTTCTGTTTTGTAATTCAGTTCAAGTGTAACGGTTTTTACATTCCCTCTATAAGTGACACCTTATGAGAAGTGTCCTTTTCTGTGTGACTTATTTCACTTAGAATCGTCTTACCTAAATCCACTCATCATGCTGCTACTAGCCTTATGACATTGATTTCATGGCTGAGTGATATTCCATTGTACATAAGGAGCACAACTTTTTTATCCATTTTTCGCTTTCCTGGGATATTTAAGGTGGAATGAAGTGGAGGTCCTTGTCAACAGAGCAGCCCTAAACTTTGGGGTGCTTGTGTCTTGCTGATTTTCAATTTTCCCACTTTATCCCCCCATGCGTGGAAGTGCCCTATGCTCTCTAAGCTGTGTTTTTTAGATGTTTCAGGACACACCGTACACTTCTCCAGAGTGGCTGTTGGCGATTTACATCCCGCCCATCAGTGTAGCAAGGCTCCCATTTCTCCATGGCCTGTCCTGCATTTCTGGTTTTGACACTTTTTTCAGCATGGCCCTTTTGACCGATGGGAAGCGAGACTTCTTTGTAGCGCTGATTTGCCTTTCCAGGTTGCTTGGTTGGCCAAAAAGGGCGTATGCGTTTTTTCCTGAATATATTCAGGAAAAAACGCATACGCCCTTTTTGGCCAAGGGCATCATTGTCAACGTTTTGCCGCTTTTCATGTGCTTTAAAGGCGATTCGAATCTACCTCCTGAAATCTGTTTCCTGCAATTCTGCCTTGATTTCAAATCCTCTTCTTTGCCTTCCCTCAATATATTTGTGGACGAGAGTTATCATTTATAACTCTGCAGGTTTGTGAATTGCAGTGCCCTGAAGCTCCATTTTACAAGTCGCTTTTTTGGGAACTGGCCGCAAAAGCACAGGATGGCTTCAGGCCCTGTTCTGGTTCCGGGGGGCAGGCTGAGCCTGTGGTTAATTCTTCTTCCTGATGGGAAAATAGAGTGACCTGTGCCTGTCCCAACACCAAGAGCTAGTCTCTCATTGGTTCCCCGTCTTCCCGTTCATCCTCAGGACAAATTGCAACCTGTACGGAACAGGAGGTTAAAGGTGCTGATGCTCCAAGTAGGGAGATTGCTAGTAAAGTGGCTGGAATGGCGAACCCGAGCACAAGGAGATGAGAAATGAGGTGCGTTTTAGAAACCTTTCCCCATCACACGGTGTACCATCTTCTGGGTTTCTCATGCATGTTTTCGATGTAGGAAGATGCCCTTGAATCTGGAGATTTGGGACCCATGCGCTGGGTAGCACGCAGTATTACTTTAAAGGGTCTGCGTTTGCTCACCCAACCTCACCAAACCTCTCAGCCCCAAGAGTGTCCACCCCTATGTCTCATCCAGCTGTGGGTCTAGATATGGTCAATCCAGGTTGCATCACAGCCCCTGAACGAATTGTGTAAGAATTTCTCTCTCTTTCCCTGTCTTTGTTTCATGGGTTTTTAAAAGTAATTTATTTTTATAATGGGGTTTAGCTGCTTTTCACGGCTGTGTTTATGCCGCTTTACACCCACTTGACACACTAACAGAGAGATATCAATACATAGGTTTTAAGATTATTACTAGTCAGATATATTCTTGTGCGGTGAATCGGGCGTGTTGAGTCCAGTTCTCTGAGCAAGGAGTAGGTCTTGTCTATTACATATTGGGATTATGGAACGGTATCTGAGCTAATTTGAAACTCTCGTTTTATGTATCACCCCACCTCACCTTTCCCGTTAAGCAGCCATAGTGTGTTTTCTGCATGTGTGACTCTGTTCTGTTTTGTAATTCAGTTCAAGTGTAACGGTTTTTACATTCCCTCTATAAGTGACACCTTATGAGAAGTGTCCTTTTCTGTGTGACTTATTTCACTTAGAATCGTCTTACCTAAATCCACTCATCATGCTGCTACTAGCCTTATGACATTGATTTCATGGCTGAGTGATATTCCATTGTACATAAGGACCACAACTTTTTTATCCATTTTTCGCTTTCCTGGGATATTTAAGGTGGAATGAAGTGGAGGTCCTTGTCAACAGAGCAGCCCTAAACTTTGGGGTGCTTGTGTCTTGCTGATTTTCAATTTTCCCACTTTATCCCCCCATGCGTGGAAGTGCCCTATGCTCTCTAAGCTGTGTTTTTTAGATGTTTCAGGACACACCGTACACTTCTCCAGAGTGGCTGTTGGCGATTTACATCCCGCCCATCAGTGTAGCAAGGCTCCCATTTCTCCATGGCCTGTCCTGCATTTCTGGTTTTGACACTTTTTTCAGCATGGCCCTTTTGACCGATGGGAAGCGAGACTTCTTTGTAGCGCTGATTTGCCTTTCCAGGTTGCTTGGTTGGCCAAAAAGGGCGTATGCGTTTTTTCCTGAATATATTCAGGAAAAAACGCATACGCCCTTTTTGGCCAAGGGCATCATTGTCAACGTTTTGCCGCTTTTCATGTGCTTTAAAGGCGATTCGAATCTACCTCCTGAAATCTGTTTCCTGCAATTCTGCCTTGATTTCAAATCCTCTTCTTTGCCTTCCCTCAATATATTTGTGGACGAGAGTTATCATTTATAACTCTGCAGGTTTGTGAATTGCAGTGCCCTGAAGCTCCATTTTACAAGTCGCTTTTTTGGGAACTGGCCGCAAAAGCACAGGATGGCTTCAGGCCCTGTTCTGGTTCCGGGGGGCAGGCTGAGCCTGTGGTTAATTCTTCTTCCTGATGGGAAAATAGAGTGACCTGTGCCTGTCCCAACACCAAGAGCTAGTCTCTCATTGGTTCCCCGTCTTCCCGTTCATCCTCAGGACAAATTGCAACCTGTACGGAACAGGAGGTTAAAGGTGCTGATGCTCCAAGTAGGGAGATTGCTAGTAAAGTGGCTGGAATGGCGAACCCGAGCACAAGGAGATGAGAAATGAGGTGCGTTTTAGAAACCTTTCCCCATCACACGGTGTACCATCTTCTGGGTTTCTCATGCATGTTTTCGATGTAGGAAGATGCCCTTGAATCTGGAGATTTGGGACCCATGCGCTGGGTAGCACGCAGTATTACTTTAAAGGGTCTGCGTTTGCTCACCCAACCTCACCAAACCTCTCAGCCCCAAGAGTGTCCACCCCTATGTCTCATCCAGCTGTGGGTCTAGATATGGTCAATCCAGGTTGCATCACAGCCCCTGAACGAATTGTGTAAGAATTTCTCTCTCTTTCCCTGTCTTTGTTTCATGGGTTTTTAAAAGTAATTTATTTTTATAATGGGGTTTAGCTGCTTTTCACGGCTGTGTTTATGCCGCTTTACACCCACTTGACACACTAACAGAGAGATATCAATACATAGGTTTTAAGATTATTACTAGTCAGATATATTCTTGTGCGGTGAATCGGGCGTGTTGAGTCCAGTTCTCTGAGCAAGGAGTAGGTCTTGTCTATTACATATTGGGATTATGGAACGGTATCTGAGCTAATTTGAAACTCTCGTTTTATGTATCACCCCACCTCACCTTTCCCGTTAAGCAGCCATAGTGTGTTTTCTGCATGTGTGACTCTGTTCTGTTTTGTAATTCAGTTCAAGTGTAACGGTTTTTACATTCCCTCTATAAGTGACACCTTATGAGAAGTGTCCTTTTCTGTGTGACTTATTTCACTTAGAATCGTCTTACCTAAATCCACTCATCATGCTGCTACTAGCCTTATGACATTGATTTCATGGCTGAGTGATATTCCATTGTACATAAGGAGCACAACTTTTTTATCCATTTTTCGCTTTCCTGGGATATTTAAGGTGGAATGAAGTGGAGGTCCTTGTCAACAGAGCAGCCCTAAACTTTGGGGTGCTTGTGTCTTGCTGATTTTCAATTTTCCCACTTTATCCCCCCATGCGTGGAAGTGCCCTATGCTCTCTAAGCTGTGTTTTTTAGATGTTTCAGGACACACCGTACACTTCTCCAGAGTGGCTGTTGGCGATTTACATCCCGCCCATCAGTGTAGCAAGGCTCCCATTTCTCCATGGCCTGTCCTGCATTTCTGGTTTTGACACTTTTTTCAGCATGGCCCTTTTGACCGATGGGAAGCGAGACTTCTTTGTAGCGCTGATTTGCCTTTCCAGGTTGCTTGGTTGGCCAAAAAGGGCGTATGCGTTTTTTCCTGAATATATTCAGGAAAAAACGCATACGCCCTTTTTGGCCAAGGGCATCATTGTCAACGTTTTGCCGCTTTTCATGTGCTTTAAAGGCGATTCGAATCTACCTCCTGAAATCTGTTTCCTGCAATTCTGCCTTGATTTCAAATCCTCTTCTTTGCCTTCCCTCAATATATTTGTGGACGAGAGTTATCATTTATAACTCTGCAGGTTTGTGAATTGCAGTGCCCTGAAGCTCCATTTTACAAGTCGCTTTTTTGGGAACTGGCCGCAAAAGCACAGGATGGCTTCAGGCCCTGTTCTGGTTCCGGGGGGCAGGCTGAGCCTGTGGTTAATTCTTCTTCCTGATGGGAAAATAGAGTGACCTGTGCCTGTCCCAACACCAAGAGCTAGTCTCTCATTGGTTCCCCGTCTTCCCGTTCATCCTCAGGACAAATTGCAACCTGTACGGAACAGGAGGTTAAAGGTGCTGATGCTCCAAGTAGGGAGATTGCTAGTAAAGTGGCTGGAATGGCGAACCCGAGCACAAGGAGATGAGAAATGAGGTGCGTTTTAGAAACCTTTCCCCATCACACGGTGTACCATCTTCTGGGTTTCTCATGCATGTTTTCGATGTAGGAAGATGCCCTTGAATCTGGAGATTTGGGACCCATGCGCTGGGTAGCACGCAGTATTACTTTAAAGGGTCTGCGTTTGCTCACCCAACCTCACCAAACCTCTCAGCCCCAAGAGTGTCCACCCCTATGTCTCATCCAGCTGTGGGTCTAGATATGGTCAATCCAGGTTGCATCACAGCCCCTGAACGAATTGTGTAAGAATTTCTCTCTCTTTCCCTGTCTTTGTTTCATGGGTTTTTAAAAGTAATTTATTTTTATAATGGGGTTTAGCTGCTTTTCACGGCTGTGTTTATGCCGCTTTACACCCACTTGACACACTAACAGAGAGATATCAATACATAGGTTTTAAGATTATTACTAGTCAGATATATTCTTGTGCGGTGAATCGGGCGTGTTGAGTCCAGTTCTCTGAGCAAGGAGTAGGTCTTGTCTATTACATATTGGGATTATGGAACGGTATCTGAGCTAATTTGAAACTCTCGTTTTATGTATCACCCCACCTCACCTTTCCCGTTAAGCAGCCATAGTGTGTTTTCTGCATGTGTGACTCTGTTCTGTTTTGTAATTCAGTTCAAGTGTAACGGTTTTTACATTCCCTCTATAAGTGACACCTTATGAGAAGTGTCCTTTTCTGTGTGACTTATTTCACTTAGAATCGTCTTACCTAAATCCACTCATCATGCTGCTACTAGCCTTATGACATTGATTTCATGGCTGAGTGATATTCCATTGTACATAAGGAGCACAACTTTTTTATCCATTTTTCGCTTTCCTGGGATATTTAAGGTGGAATGAAGTGGAGGTCCTTGTCAACAGAGCAGCCCTAAACTTTGGGGTGCTTGTGTCTTGCTGATTTTCAATTTTCCCACTTTATCCCCCCATGCGTGGAAGTGCCCTATGCTCTCTAAGCTGTGTTTTTTAGATGTTTCAGGACACACCGTACACTTCTCCAGAGTGGCTGTTGGCGATTTACATCCCGCCCATCAGTGTAGCAAGGCTCCCATTTCTCCATGGCCTGTCCTGCATTTCTGGTTTTGACACTTTTTTCAGCATGGCCCTTTTGACCGATGGGAAGCGAGACTTCTTTGTAGCGCTGATTTGCCTTTCCAGGTTGCTTGGTTGGCCAAAAAGGGCGTATGCGTTTTTTCCTGAATATATTCAGGAAAAAACGCATACGCCCTTTTTGGCCAAGGGCATCATTGTCAACGTTTTGCCGCTTTTCATGTGCTTTAAAGGCGATTCGAATCTACCTCCTGAAATCTGTTTCCTGCAATTCTGCCTTGATTTCAAATCCTCTTCTTTGCCTTCCCTCAATATATTTGTGGACGAGAGTTATCATTTATAACTCTGCAGGTTTGTGAATTGCAGTGCCCTGAAGCTCCATTTTACAAGTCGCTTTTTTGGGAACTGGCCGCAAAAGCACAGGATGGCTTCAGGCCCTGTTCTGGTTCCGGGGGGCAGGCTGAGCCTGTGGTTAATTCTTCTTCCTGATGGGAAAATAGAGTGACCTGTGCCTGTCCCAACACCAAGAGCTAGTCTCTCATTGGTTCCCCGTCTTCCCGTTCATCCTCAGGACAAATTGCAACCTGTACGGAACAGGAGGTTAAAGGTGCTGATGCTCCAAGTAGGGAGATTGCTAGTAAAGTGGCTGGAATGGCGAACCCGAGCACAAGGAGATGAGAAATGAGGTGCGTTTTAGAAACCTTTCCCCATCACACGGTGTACCATCTTCTGGGTTTCTCATGCATGTTTTCGATGTAGGAAGATGCCCTTGAATCTGGAGATTTGGGACCCATGCGCTGGGTAGCACGCAGTATTACTTTAAAGGGTCTGCGTTTGCTCACCCAACCTCACCAAACCTCTCAGCCCCAAGAGTGTCCACCCCTATGTCTCATCCAGCTGTGGGTCTAGATATGGTCAATCCAGGTTGCATCACAGCCCCTGAACGAATTGTGTAAGAATTTCTCTCTCTTTCCCTGTCTTTGTTTCATGGGTTTTTAAAAGTAATTTATTTTTATAATGGGGTTTAGCTGCTTTTCACGGCTGTGTTTATGCCGCTTTACACCCACTTGACACACTAACAGAGAGATATCAATACATAGGTTTTAAGATTATTACTAGTCAGATATATTCTTGTGCGGTGAATCGGGCGTGTTGAGTCCAGTTCTCTGAGCAAGGAGTAGGTCTTGTCTATTACATATTGGGATTATGGAACGGTATCTGAGCTAATTTGAAACTCTCGTTTTATGTATCACCCCACCTCACCTTTCCCGTTAAGCAGCCATAGTGTGTTTTCTGCATGTGTGACTCTGTTCTGTTTTGTAATTCAGTTCAAGTGTAACGGTTTTTACATTCCCTCTATAAGTGACACCTTATGAGAAGTGTCCTTTTCTGTGTGACTTATTTCACTTAGAATCGTCTTACCTAAATCCACTCATCATGCTGCTACTAGCCTTATGACATTGATTTCATGGCTGAGTGATATTCCATTGTACATAAGGAGCACAACTTTTTTATCCATTTTTCGCTTTCCTGGGATATTTAAGGTGGAATGAAGTGGAGGTCCTTGTCAACAGAGCAGCCCTAAACTTTGGGGTGCTTGTGTCTTGCTGATTTTCAATTTTCCCACTTTATCCCCCCATGCGTGGAAGTGCCCTATGCTCTCTAAGCTGTGTTTTTTAGATGTTTCAGGACACACCGTACACTTCTCCAGAGTGGCTGTTGGCGATTTACATCCCGCCCATCAGTGTAGCAAGGCTCCCATTTCTCCATGGCCTGTCCTGCATTTCTGGTTTTGACACTTTTTTCAGCATGGCCCTTTTGACCGATGGGAAGCGAGACTTCTTTGTAGCGCTGATTTGCCTTTCCAGGTTGCTTGGTTGGCCAAAAAGGGCGTATGCGTTTTTTCCTGAATATATTCAGGAAAAAACGCATACGCCCTTTTTGGCCAAGGGCATCATTGTCAACGTTTTGCCGCTTTTCATGTGCTTTAAAGGCGATTCGAATCTACCTCCTGAAATCTGTTTCCTGCAATTCTGCCTTGATTTCAAATCCTCTTCTTTGCCTTCCCTCAATATATTTGTGGACGAGAGTTATCATTTATAACTCTGCAGGTTTGTGAATTGCAGTGCCCTGAAGCTCCATTTTACAAGTCGCTTTTTTGGGAACTGGCCGCAAAAGCACAGGATGGCTTCAGGCCCTGTTCTGGTTCCGGGGGGCAGGCTGAGCCTGTGGTTAATTCTTCTTCCTGATGGGAAAATAGAGTGACCTGTGCCTGTCCCAACACCAAGAGCTAGTCTCTCATTGGTTCCCCGTCTTCCCGTTCATCCTCAGGACAAATTGCAACCTGTACGGAACAGGAGGTTAAAGGTGCTGATGCTCCAAGTAGGGAGATTGCTAGTAAAGTGGCTGGAATGGCGAACCCGAGCACAAGAAGATGAGAAATGAGGTGCGTTTTAGAAACCTTTCCCCATCACACGGTGTACCATCTTCTGGGTTTCTCATGCATGTTTTCGATGTAGGAAGATGCCCTTGAATCTGGAGATTTGGGACCCATGCGCTGGGTAGCACGCAGTATTACTTTAAAGGGTCTGCGTTTGCTCACCCAACCTCACCAAACCTCTCAGCCCCAAGAGTGTCCACCCCTATGTCTCATCCAGCTGTGGGTCTAGATATGGTCAATCCAGGTTGCATCACAGCCCCTGAACGAATTGTGTAAGAATTTCTCTCTCTTTCCCTGTCTTTGTTTCATGGGTTTTTAAAAGTAATTTATTTTTATAATGGGGTTTAGCTGCTTTTCACGGCTGTGTTTATGCCGCTTTACACCCACTTGACACACTAACAGAGAGATATCAATACATAGGTTTTAAGATTATTACTAGTCAGATATATTCTTGTGCGGTGAATCGGGCGTGTTGAGTCCAGTTCTCTGAGCAAGGAGTAGGTCTTGTCTATTACATATTGGGATTATGGAACGGTATCTGAGCTAATTTGAAACTCTCGTTTTATGTATCACCCCACCTCACCTTTCCCGTTAAGCAGCCATAGTGTGTTTTCTGCATGTGTGACTCTGTTCTGTTTTGTAATTCAGTTCAAGTGTAACGGTTTTTACATTCCCTCTATAAGTGACACCTTATGAGAAGTGTCCTTTTCTGTGTGACTTATTTCACTTAGAATCGTCTTACCTAAATCCACTCATCATGCTGCTACTAGCCTTATGACATTGATTTCATGGCTGAGTGATATTCCATTGTACATAAGGACCACAACTTTTTTATCCATTTTTCGCTTTCCTGGGATATTTAAGGTGGAATGAAGTGGAGGTCCTTGTCAACAGAGCAGCCCTAAACTTTGGGGTGCTTGTGTCTTGCTGATTTTCAATTTTCCCACTTTATCCCCCCATGCGTGGAAGTGCCCTATGCTCTCTAAGCTGTGTTTTTTAGATGTTTCAGGACACACCGTACACTTCTCCAGAGTGGCTGTTGGCGATTTACATCCCGCCCATCAGTGTAGCAAGGCTCCCATTTCTCCATGGCCTGTCCTGCATTTCTGGTTTTGACACTTTTTTCAGCATGGCCCTTTTGACCGATGGGAAGCGAGACTTCTTTGTAGCGCTGATTTGCCTTTCCAGGTTGCTTGGTTGGCCAAAAAGGGCGTATGCGTTTTTTCCTGAATATATTCAGGAAAAAACGCATACGCCCTTTTTGGCCAAGGGCATCATTGTCAACGTTTTGCCGCTTTTCATGTGCTTTAAAGGCGATTCGAATCTACCTCCTGAAATCTGTTTCCTGCAATTCTGCCTTGATTTCAAATCCTCTTCTTTGCCTTCCCTCAATATATTTGTGGACGAGAGTTATCATTTATAACTCTGCAGGTTTGTGAATTGCAGTGCCCTGAAGCTCCATTTTACAAGTCGCTTTTTTGGGAACTGGCCGCAAAAGCACAGGATGGCTTCAGGCCCTGTTCTGGTTCCGGGGGGCAGGCTGAGCCTGTGGTTAATTCTTCTTCCTGATGGGAAAATAGAGTGACCTGTGCCTGTCCCAACACCAAGAGCTAGTCTCTCATTGGTTCCCCGTCTTCCCGTTCATCCTCAGGACAAATTGCAACCTGTACGGAACAGGAGGTTAAAGGTGCTGATGCTCCAAGTAGGGAGATTGCTAGTAAAGTGGCTGGAATGGCGAACCCGAGCACAAGGAGATGAGAAATGAGGTGCGTTTTAGAAACCTTTCCCCATCACACGGTGTACCATCTTCTGGGTTTCTCATGCATGTTTTCGATGTAGGAAGATGCCCTTGAATCTGGAGATTTGGGACCCATGCGCTGGGTAGCACGCAGTATTACTTTAAAGGGTCTGCGTTTGCTCACCCAACCTCACCAAACCTCTCAGCCCCAAGAGTGTCCACCCCTATGTCTCATCCAGCTGTGGGTCTAGATATGGTCAATCCAGGTTGCATCACAGCCCCTGAACGAATTGTGTAAGAATTTCTCTCTCTTTCCCTGTCTTTGTTTCATGGGTTTTTAAAAGTAATTTATTTTTATAATGGGGTTTAGCTGCTTTTCACGGCTGTGTTTATGCCGCTTTACACCCACTTGACACACTAACAGAGAGATATCAATACATAGGTTTTAAGATTATTACTAGTCAGATATATTCTTGTGCGGTGAATCGGGCGTGTTGAGTCCAGTTCTCTGAGCAAGGAGTAGGTCTTGTCTATTACATATTGGGATTATGGAACGGTATCTGAGCTAATTTGAAACTCTCGTTTTATGTATCACCCCACCTCACCTTTCCCGTTAAGCAGCCATAGTGTGTTTTCTGCATGTGTGACTCTGTTCTGTTTTGTAATTCAGTTCAAGTGTAACGGTTTTTACATTCCCTCTATAAGTGACACCTTATGAGAAGTGTCCTTTTCTGTGTGACTTATTTCACTTAGAATCGTCTTACCTAAATCCACTCATCATGCTGCTACTAGCCTTATGACATTGATTTCATGGCTGAGTGATATTCCATTGTACATAAGGAGCACAACTTTTTTATCCATTTTTCGCTTTCCTGGGATATTTAAGGTGGAATGAAGTGGAGGTCCTTGTCAACAGAGCAGCCCTAAACTTTGGGGTGCTTGTGTCTTGCTGATTTTCAATTTTCCCACTTTATCCCCCCATGCGTGGAAGTGCCCTATGCTCTCTAAGCTGTGTTTTTTAGATGTTTCAGGACACACCGTACACTTCTCCAGAGTGGCTGTTGGCGATTTACATCCCGCCCATCAGTGTAGCAAGGCTCCCATTTCTCCATGGCCTGTCCTGCATTTCTGGTTTTGACACTTTTTTCAGCATGGCCCTTTTGACCGATGGGAAGCGAGACTTCTTTGTAGCGCTGATTTGCCTTTCCAGGTTGCTTGGTTGGCCAAAAAGGGCGTATGCGTTTTTTCCTGAATATATTCAGGAAAAAACGCATACGCCCTTTTTGGCCAAGGGCATCATTGTCAACGTTTTGCCGCTTTTCATGTGCTTTAAAGGCGATTCGAATCTACCTCCTGAAATCTGTTTCCTGCAATTCTGCCTTGATTTCAAATCCTCTTCTTTGCCTTCCCTCAATATATTTGTGGACGAGAGTTATCATTTATAACTCTGCAGGTTTGTGAATTGCAGTGCCCTGAAGCTCCATTTTACAAGTCGCTTTTTTGGGAACTGGCCGCAAAAGCACAGGATGGCTTCAGGCCCTGTTCTGGTTCCGGGGGGCAGGCTGAGCCTGTGGTTAATTCTTCTTCCTGATGGGAAAATAGAGTGACCTGTGCCTGTCCCAACACCAAGAGCTAGTCTCTCATTGGTTCCCCGTCTTCCCGTTCATCCTCAGGACAAATTGCAACCTGTACGGAACAGGAGGTTAAAGGTGCTGATGCTCCAAGTAGGGAGATTGCTAGTAAAGTGGCTGGAATGGCGAACCCGAGCACAAGGAGATGAGAAAT
Source organism: Balaenoptera physalus (assembly GCF_965194825.1). NCBI lineage: Eukaryota > Metazoa > Chordata > Mammalia > Artiodactyla > Balaenopteridae > Balaenoptera > Balaenoptera physalus. The sequence goes on from NW_028124890.1 coordinate 64,153, forward strand.
GAGGTGCGTTTTAGAAACCTTTCCCCATCACACGGTGTACCATCTTCTGGGTTTCTCATGCATGTTTTCGATGTAGGAAGATGCCCTTGAATCTGGAGATTTGGGACCCATGCGCTGGGTAGCACGCAGTATTACTTTAAAGGGTCTGCGTTTGCTCACCCAACCTCACCAAACCTCTCAGCCCCAAGAGTGTCCACCCCTATGTCTCATCCAGCTGTGGGTCTAGATATGGTCAATCCAGGTTGCATCACAGCCCCTGAACGAATTGTGTAAGAATTTCTCTCTCTTTCCCTGTCTTTGTTTCATGGGTTTTTAAAAGTAATTTATTTTTATAATGGGGTTTAGCTGCTTTTCACGGCTGTGTTTATGCCGCTTTACACCCACTTGACACACTAACAGAGAGATATCAATACATAGGTTTTAAGATTATTACTAGTCAGATATATTCTTGTGCGGTGAATCGGGCGTGTTGAGTCCAGTTCTCTGAGCAAGGAGTAGCTCTTGTCTATTACATATTGGGATTATGGAACGGTATCTGAGCTAATTTGAAACTCTCGTTTTATGTATCACCCCACCTCACCTTTCCCGTTAAGCAGCCATAGTGTGTTTTCTGCATGTGTGACTCTGTTCTGTTTTGTAATTCAGTTCAAGTGTAACGGTTTTTACATTCCCTCTATAAGTGACACCTTATGAGAAGTGTCCTTTTCTGTGTGACTTATTTCACTTAGAATCGTCTTACCTAAATCCACTCATCATGCTGCTACTAGCCTTATGACATTGATTTCATGGCTGAGTGATATTCCATTGTACATAAGGAGCACAACTTTTTTATCCATTTTTCGCTTTCCTGGGATATTTAAGGTGGAATGAAGTGGAGGTCCTTGTCAACAGAGCAGCCCTAAACTTTGGGGTGCTTGTGTCTTGCTGATTTTCAATTTTCCCACTTTATCCCCCCATGCGTGGAAGTGCCCTATGCTCTCTAAGCTGTGTTTTTTAGATGTTTCAGGACACACCGTACACTTCTCCAGAGTGGCTGTTGGCGATTTACATCCCGCCCATCAGTGTAGCAAGGCTCCCATTTCTCCATGGCCTGTCCTGCATTTCTGGTTTTGACACTTTTTTCAGCATGGCCCTTTTGACCGATGGGAAGCGAGACTTCTTTGTAGCGCTGATTTGCCTTTCCAGGTTGCTTGGTTGGCCAAAAAGGGCGTATGCGTTTTTTCCTGAATATATTCAGGAAAAAACGCATACGCCCTTTTTGGCCAAGGGCATCATTGTCAACGTTTTGCCGCTTTTCATGTGCTTTAAAGGCGATTCGAATCTACCTCCTGAAATCTGTTTCCTGCAATTCTGCCTTGATTTCAAATCCTCTTCTTTGCCTTCCCTCAATATATTTGTGGACGAGAGTTATCATTTATAACTCTGCAGGTTTGTGAATTGCAGTGCCCTGAAGCTCCATTTTACAAGTCGCTTTTTTGGGAACTGGCCGCAAAAGCACAGGATGGCTTCAGGCCCTGTTCTGGTTCCGGGGGGCAGGCTGAGCCTGTGGTTAATTCTTCTTCCTGATGGGAAAATAGAGTGACCTGTGCCTGTCCCAACACCAAGAGCTAGTCTCTCATTGGTTCCCCGTCTTCCCGTTCATCCTCAGGACAAATTGCAACCTGTACGGAACAGGAGGTTAAAGGTGCTGATGCTCCAAGTAGGGAGATTGCTAGTAAAGTGGCTGGAATGGCGAACCCGAGCACAAGGAGATGAGAAATGAGGTGCGTTTTAGAAACCTTTCCCCATCACACGGTGTACCATCTTCTGGGTTTCTCATGCATGTTTTCGATGTAGGAAGATGCCCTTGAATCTGGAGATTTGGGACCCATGCGCTGGGTAGCACGCAGTATTACTTTAAAGGGTCTGCGTTTGCTCACCCAACCTCACCAAACCTCTCAGCCCCAAGAGTGTCCACCCCTATGTCTCATCCAGCTGTGGGTCTAGATATGGTCAATCCAGGTTGCATCACAGCCCCTGAACGAATTGTGTAAGAATTTCTCTCTCTTTCCCTGTCTTTGTTTCATGGGTTTTTAAAAGTAATTTATTTTTATAATGGGGTTTAGCTGCTTTTCACGGCTGTGTTTATGCCGCTTTACACCCACTTGACACACTAACAGAGAGATATCAATACATAGGTTTTAAGATTATTACTAGTCAGATATATTCTTGTGCGGTGAATCGGGCGTGTTGAGTCCAGTTCTCTGAGCAAGGAGTAGCTCTTGTCTATTACATATTGGGATTATGGAACGGTATCTGAGCTAATTTGAAACTCTCGTTTTATGTATCACCCCACCTCACCTTTCCCGTTAAGCAGCCATAGTGTGTTTTCTGCATGTGTGACTCTGTTCTGTTTTGTAATTCAGTTCAAGTGTAACGGTTTTTACATTCCCTCTATAAGTGACACCTTATGAGAAGTGTCCTTTTCTGTGTGACTTATTTCACTTAGAATCGTCTTACCTAAATCCACTCATCATGCTGCTACTAGCCTTATGACATTGATTTCATGGCTGAGTGATATTCCATTGTACATAAGGAGCACAACTTTTTTATCCATTTTTCGCTTTCCTGGGATATTTAAGGTGGAATGAAGTGGAGGTCCTTGTCAACAGAGCAGCCCTAAACTTTGGGGTGCTTGTGTCTTGCTGATTTTCAATTTTCCCACTTTATCCCCCCATGCGTGGAAGTGCCCTATGCTCTCTAAGCTGTGTTTTTTAGATGTTTCAGGACACACCGTACACTTCTCCAGAGTGGCTGTTGGCGATTTACATCCCGCCCATCAGTGTAGCAAGGCTCCCATTTCTCCATGGCCTGTCCTGCATTTCTGGTTTTGACACTTTTTTCAGCATGGCCCTTTTGACCGATGGGAAGCGAGACTTCTTTGTAGCGCTGATTTGCCTTTCCAGGTTGCTTGGTTGGCCAAAAAGGGCGTATGCGTTTTTTCCTGAATATATTCAGGAAAAAACGCATACGCCCTTTTTGGCCAAGGGCATCATTGTCAACGTTTTGCCGCTTTTCATGTGCTTTAAAGGCGATTCGAATCTACCTCCTGAAATCTGTTTCCTGCAATTCTGCCTTGATTTCAAATCCTCTTCTTTGCCTTCCCTCAATATATTTGTGGACGAGAGTTATCATTTATAACTCTGCAGGTTTGTGAATTGCAGTGCCCTGAAGCTCCATTTTACAAGTCGCTTTTTTGGGAACTGGCCGCAAAAGCACAGGATGGCTTCAGGCCCTGTTCTGGTTCCGGGGGGCAGGCTGAGCCTGTGGTTAATTCTTCTTCCTGATGGGAAAATAGAGTGACCTGTGCCTGTCCCAACACCAAGAGCTAGTCTCTCATTGGTTCCCCGTCTTCCCGTTCATCCTCAGGACAAATTGCAACCTGTACGGAACAGGAGGTTAAAGGTGCTGATGCTCCAAGTAGGGAGATTGCTAGTAAAGTGGCTGGAATGGCGAACCCGAGCACAAGGAGATGAGAAATGAGGTGCGTTTTAGAAACCTTTCCCCATCACACGGTGTACCATCTTCTGGGTTTCTCATGCATGTTTTCGATGTAGGAAGATGCCCTTGAATCTGGAGATTTGGGACCCATGCGCTGGGTAGCACGCAGTATTACTTTAAAGGGTCTGCGTTTGCTCACCCAACCTCACCAAACCTCTCAGCCCCAAGAGTGTCCACCCCTATGTCTCATCCAGCTGTGGGTCTAGATATGGTCAATCCAGGTTGCATCACAGCCCCTGAACGAATTGTGTAAGAATTTCTCTCTCTTTCCCTGTCTTTGTTTCATGGGTTTTTAAAAGTAATTTATTTTTATAATGGGGTTTAGCTGCTTTTCACGGCTGTGTTTATGCCGCTTTACACCCACTTGACACACTAACAGAGAGATATCAATACATAGGTTTTAAGATTATTACTAGTCAGATATATTCTTGTGCGGTGAATCGGGCGTGTTGAGTCCAGTTCTCTGAGCAAGGAGTAGCTCTTGTCTATTACATATTGGGATTATGGAACGGTATCTGAGCTAATTTGAAACTCTCGTTTTATGTATCACCCCACCTCACCTTTCCCGTTAAGCAGCCATAGTGTGTTTTCTGCATGTGTGACTCTGTTCTGTTTTGTAATTCAGTTCAAGTGTAACGGTTTTTACATTCCCTCTATAAGTGACACCTTATGAGAAGTGTCCTTTTCTGTGTGACTTATTTCACTTAGAATCGTCTTACCTAAATCCACTCATCATGCTGCTACTAGCCTTATGACATTGATTTCATGGCTGAGTGATATTCCATTGTACATAAGGAGCACAACTTTTTTATCCATTTTTCGCTTTCCTGGGATATTTAAGGTGGAATGAAGTGGAGGTCCTTGTCAACAGAGCAGCCCTAAACTTTGGGGTGCTTGTGTCTTGCTGATTTTCAATTTTCCCACTTTATCCCCCCATGCGTGGAAGTGCCCTATGCTCTCTAAGCTGTGTTTTTTAGATGTTTCAGGACACACCGTACACTTCTCCAGAGTGGCTGTTGGCGATTTACATCCCGCCCATCAGTGTAGCAAGGCTCCCATTTCTCCATGGCCTGTCCTGCATTTCTGGTTTTGACACTTTTTTCAGCATGGCCCTTTTGACCGATGGGAAGCGAGACTTCTTTGTAGCGCTGATTTGCCTTTCCAGGTTGCTTGGTTGGCCAAAAAGGGCGTATGCGTTTTTTCCTGAATATATTCAGGAAAAAACGCATACGCCCTTTTTGGCCAAGGGCATCATTGTCAACGTTTTGCCGCTTTTCATGTGCTTTAAAGGCGATTCGAATCTACCTCCTGAAATCTGTTTCCTGCAATTCTGCCTTGATTTCAAATCCTCTTCTTTGCCTTCCCTCAATATATTTGTGGACGAGAGTTATCATTTATAACTCTGCAGGTTTGTGAATTGCAGTGCCCTGAAGCTCCATTTTACAAGTCGCTTTTTTGGGAACTGGCCGCAAAAGCACAGGATGGCTTCAGGCCCTGTTCTGGTTCCGGGGGGCAGGCTGAGCCTGTGGTTAATTCTTCTTCCTGATGGGAAAATAGAGTGACCTGTGCCTGTCCCAACACCAAGAGCTAGTCTCTCATTGGTTCCCCGTCTTCCCGTTCATCCTCAGGACAAATTGCAACCTGTACGGAACAGGAGGTTAAAGGTGCTGATGCTCCAAGTAGGGAGATTGCTAGTAAAGTGGCTGGAATGGCGAACCCGAGCACAAGGAGATGAGAAATGAGGTGCGTTTTAGAAACCTTTCCCCATCACACGGTGTACCATCTTCTGGGTTTCTCATGCATGTTTTCGATGTAGGAAGATGCCCTTGAATCTGGAGATTTGGGACCCATGCGCTGGGTAGCACGCAGTATTACTTTAAAGGGTCTGCGTTTGCTCACCCAACCTCACCAAACCTCTCAGCCCCAAGAGTGTCCACCCCTATGTCTCATCCAGCTGTGGGTCTAGATATGGTCAATCCAGGTTGCATCACAGCCCCTGAACGAATTGTGTAAGAATTTCTCTCTCTTTCCCTGTCTTTGTTTCATGGGTTTTTAAAAGTAATTTATTTTTATAATGGGGTTTAGCTGCTTTTCACGGCTGTGTTTATGCCGCTTTACACCCACTTGACACACTAACAGAGAGATATCAATACATAGGTTTTAAGATTATTACTAGTCAGATATATTCTTGTGCGGTGAATCGGGCGTGTTGAGTCCAGTTCTCTGAGCAAGGAGTAGGTCTTGTCTATTACATATTGGGATTATGGAACGGTATCTGAGCTAATTTGAAACTCTCGTTTTATGTATCACCCCACCTCACCTTTCCCGTTAAGCAGCCATAGTGTGTTTTCTGCATGTGTGACTCTGTTCTGTTTTGTAATTCAGTTCAAGTGTAACGGTTTTTACATTCCCTCTATAAGTGACACCTTATGAGAAGTGTCCTTTTCTGTGTGACTTATTTCACTTAGAATCGTCTTACCTAAATCCACTCATCATGCTGCTACTAGCCTTATGACATTGATTTCATGGCTGAGTGATATTCCATTGTACATAAGGAGCACAACTTTTTTATCCATTTTTCGCTTTCCTGGGATATTTAAGGTGGAATGAAGTGGAGGTCCTTGTCAACAGAGCAGCCCTAAACTTTGGGGTGCTTGTGTCTTGCTGATTTTCAATTTTCCCACTTTATCCCCCCATGCGTGGAAGTGCCCTATGCTCTCTAAGCTGTGTTTTTTAGATGTTTCAGGACACACCGTACACTTCTCCAGAGTGGCTGTTGGCGATTTACATCCCGCCCATCAGTGTAGCAAGGCTCCCATTTCTCCATGGCCTGTCCTGCATTTCTGGTTTTGACACTTTTTTCAGCATGGCCCTTTTGACCGATGGGAAGCGAGACTTCTTTGTAGCGCTGATTTGCCTTTCCAGGTTGCTTGGTTGGCCAAAAAGGGCGTATGCGTTTTTTCCTGAATATATTCAGGAAAAAACGCATACGCCCTTTTTGGCCAAGGGCATCATTGTCAACGTTTTGCCGCTTTTCATGTGCTTTAAAGGCGATTCGAATCTACCTCCTGAAATCTGTTTCCTGCAATTCTGCCTTGATTTCAAATCCTCTTCTTTGCCTTCCCTCAATATATTTGTGGACGAGAGTTATCATTTATAACTCTGCAGGTTTGTGAATTGCAGTGCCCTGAAGCTCCATTTTACAAGTCGCTTTTTTGGGAACTGGCCGCAAAAGCACAGGATGGCTTCAGGCCCTGTTCTGGTTCCGGGGGGCAGGCTGAGCCTGTGGTTAATTCTTCTTCCTGATGGGAAAATAGAGTGACCTGTGCCTGTCCCAACACCAAGAGCTAGTCTCTCATTGGTTCCCCGTCTTCCCGTTCATCCTCAGGACAAATTGCAACCTGTACGGAACAGGAGGTTAAAGGTGCTGATGCTCCAAGTAGGGAGATTGCTAGTAAAGTGGCTGGAATGGCGAACCCGAGCACAAGGAGATGAGAAATGAGGTGCGTTTTAGAAACCTTTCCCCATCACACGGTGTACCATCTTCTGGGTTTCTCATGCATGTTTTCGATGTAGGAAGATGCCCTTGAATCTGGAGATTTGGGACCCATGCGCTGGGTAGCACGCAGTATTACTTTAAAGGGTCTGCGTTTGCTCACCCAACCTCACCAAACCTCTCAGCCCCAAGAGTGTCCACCCCTATGTCTCATCCAGCTGTGGGTCTAGATATGGTCAATCCAGGTTGCATCACAGCCCCTGAACGAATTGTGTAAGAATTTCTCTCTCTTTCCCTGTCTTTGTTTCATGGGTTTTTAAAAGTAATTTATTTTTATAATGGGGTTTAGCTGCTTTTCACGGCTGTGTTTATGCCGCTTTACACCCACTTGACACACTAACAGAGAGATATCAATACATAGGTTTTAAGATTATTACTAGTCAGATATATTCTTGTGCGGTGAATCGGGCGTGTTGAGTCCAGTTCTCTGAGCAAGGAGTAGGTCTTGTCTATTACATATTGGGATTATGGAACGGTATCTGAGCTAATTTGAAACTCTCGTTTTATGTATCACCCCACCTCACCTTTCCCGTTAAGCAGCCATAGTGTGTTTTCTGCATGTGTGACTCTGTTCTGTTTTGTAATTCAGTTCAAGTGTAACGGTTTTTACATTCCCTCTATAAGTGACACCTTATGAGAAGTGTCCTTTTCTGTGTGACTTATTTCACTTAGAATCGTCTTACCTAAATCCACTCATCATGCTGCTACTAGCCTTATGACATTGATTTCATGGCTGAGTGATATTCCATTGTACATAAGGAGCACAACTTTTTTATCCATTTTTCGCTTTCCTGGGATATTTAAGGTGGAATGAAGTGGAGGTCCTTGTCAACAGAGCAGCCCTAAACTTTGGGGTGCTTGTGTCTTGCTGATTTTCAATTTTCCCACTTTATCCCCCCATGCGTGGAAGTGCCCTATGCTCTCTAAGCTGTGTTTTTTAGATGTTTCAGGACACACCGTACACTTCTCCAGAGTGGCTGTTGGCGATTTACATCCCGCCCATCAGTGTAGCAAGGCTCCCATTTCTCCATGGCCTGTCCTGCATTTCTGGTTTTGACACTTTTTTCAGCATGGCCCTTTTGACCGATGGGAAGCGAGACTTCTTTGTAGCGCTGATTTGCCTTTCCAGGTTGCTTGGTTGGCCAAAAAGGGCGTATGCGTTTTTTCCTGAATATATTCAGGAAAAAACGCATACGCCCTTTTTGGCCAAGGGCATCATTGTCAACGTTTTGCCGCTTTTCATGTGCTTTAAAGGCGATTCGAATCTACCTCCTGAAATCTGTTTCCTGCAATTCTGCCTTGATTTCAAATCCTCTTCTTTGCCTTCCCTCAATATATTTGTGGACGAGAGTTATCATTTATAACTCTGCAGGTTTGTGAATTGCAGTGCCCTGAAGCTCCATTTTACAAGTCGCTTTTTTGGGAACTGGCCGCAAAAGCACAGGATGGCTTCAGGCCCTGTTCTGGTTCCGGGGGGCAGGCTGAGCCTGTGGTTAATTCTTCTTCCTGATGGGAAAATAGAGTGACCTGTGCCTGTCCCAACACCAAGAGCTAGTCTCTCATTGGTTCCCCGTCTTCCCGTTCATCCTCAGGACAAATTGCAACCTGTACGGAACAGGAGGTTAAAGGTGCTGATGCTCCAAGTAGGGAGATTGCTAGTAAAGTGGCTGGAATGGCGAACCCGAGCACAAGGAGATGAGAAATGAGGTGCGTTTTAGAAACCTTTCCCCATCACACGGTGTACCATCTTCTGGGTTTCTCATGCATGTTTTCGATGTAGGAAGATGCCCTTGAATCTGGAGATTTGGGACCCATGCGCTGGGTAGCACGCAGTATTACTTTAAAGGGTCTGCGTTTGCTCACCCAACCTCACCAAACCTCTCAGCCCCAAGAGTGTCCACCCCTATGTCTCATCCAGCTGTGGGTCTAGATATGGTCAATCCAGGTTGCATCACAGCCCCTGAACGAATTGTGTAAGAATTTCTCTCTCTTTCCCTGTCTTTGTTTCATGGGTTTTTAAAAGTAATTTATTTTTATAATGGGGTTTAGCTGCTTTTCACGGCTGTGTTTATGCCGCTTTACACCCACTTGACACACTAACAGAGAGATATCAATACATAGGTTTTAAGATTATTACTAGTCAGATATATTCTTGTGCGGTGAATCGGGCGTGTTGAGTCCAGTTCTCTGAGCAAGGAGTAGGTCTTGTCTATTACATATTGGGATTATGGAATGGTATCTGAGCTAATTTGAAACTCTCGTTTTATGTATCACCCCACCTCACCTTTCCCGTTAAGCAGCCATAGTGTGTTTTCTGCATGTGTGACTCTGTTCTGTTTTGTAATTCAGTTCAAGTGTAACGGTTTTTACATTCCCTCTATAAGTGACACCTTATGAGAAGTGTCCTTTTCTGTGTGACTTATTTCACTTAGAATCGTCTTACCTAAATCCACTCATCATGCTGCTACTAGCCTTATGACATTGATTTCATGGCTGAGTGATATTCCATTGTACATAAGGACCACAACTTTTTTATCCATTTTTCGCTTTCCTGGGATATTTAAGGTGGAATGAAGTGGAGGTCCTTGTCAACAGAGCAGCCCTAAACTTTGGGGTGCTTGTGTCTTGCTGATTTTCAATTTTCCCACTTTATCCCCCCATGCGTGGAAGTGCCCTATGCTCTCTAAGCTGTGTTTTTTAGATGTTTCAGGACACACCGTACACTTCTCCAGAGTGGCTGTTGGCGATTTACATCCCGCCCATCAGTGTAGCAAGGCTCCCATTTCTCCATGGCCTGTCCTGCATTTCTGGTTTTGACACTTTTTTCAGCATGGCCCTTTTGACCGATGGGAAGCGAGACTTCTTTGTAGCGCTGATTTGCCTTTCCAGGTTGCTTGGTTGGCCAAAAAGGGCGTATGCGTTTTTTCCTGAATATATTCAGGAAAAAACGCATACGCCCTTTTTGGCCAAGGGCATCATTGTCAACGTTTTGCCGCTTTTCATGTGCTTTAAAGGCGATTCGAATCTACCTCCTGAAATCTGTTTCCTGCAATTCTGCCTTGATTTCAAATCCTCTTCTTTGCCTTCCCTCAATATATTTGTGGACGAGAGTTATCATTTATAACTCTGCAGGTTTGTGAATTGCAGTGCCCTGAAGCTCCATTTTACAAGTCGCTTTTTTGGGAACTGGCCGCAAAAGCACAGGATGGCTTCAGGCCCTGTTCTGGTTCCGGGGGGCAGGCTGAGCCTGTGGTTAATTCTTCTTCCTGATGGGAAAATAGAGTGACCTGTGCCTGTCCCAACACCAAGAGCTAGTCTCTCATTGGTTCCCCGTCTTCCCGTTCATCCTCAGGACAAATTGCAACCTGTACGGAACAGGAGGTTAAAGGTGCTGATGCTCCAAGTAGGGAGATTGCTAGTAAAGTGGCTGGAATGGCGAACCCGAGCACAAGGAGATGAGAAATGAGGTGCGTTTTAGAAACCTTTCCCCATCACACGGTGTACCATCTTCTGGGTTTCTCATGCATGTTTTCGATGTAGGAAGATGCCCTTGAATCTGGAGATTTGGGACCCATGCGCTGGGTAGCACGCAGTATTACTTTAAAGGGTCTGCGTTTGCTCACCCAACCTCACCAAACCTCTCAGCCCCAAGAGTGTCCACCCCTATGTCTCATCCAGCTGTGGGTCTAGATATGGTCAATCCAGGTTGCATCACAGCCCCTGAACGAATTGTGTAAGAATTTCTCTCTCTTTCCCTGTCTTTGTTTCATGGGTTTTTAAAAGTAATTTATTTTTATAATGGGGTTTAGCTGCTTTTCACGGCTGTGTTTATGCCGCTTTACACCCACTTGACACACTAACAGAGAGATATCAATACATAGGTTTTAAGATTATTACTAGTCAGATATATTCTTGTGCGGTGAATCGGGCGTGTTGAGTCCAGTTCTCTGAGCAAGGAGTAGCTCTTGTCTATTACATATTGGGATTATGGAACGGTATCTGAGCTAATTTGAAACTCTCGTTTTATGTATCACCCCACCTCACCTTTCCCGTTAAGCAGCCATAGTGTGTTTTCTGCATGTGTGACTCTGTTCTGTTTTGTAATTCAGTTCAAGTGTAACGGTTTTTACATTCCCTCTATAAGTGACACCTTATGAGAAGTGTCCTTTTCTGTGTGACTTATTTCACTTAGAATCGTCTTACCTAAATCCACTCATCATGCTGCTACTAGCCTTATGACATTGATTTCATGGCTGAGTGATATTCCATTGTACATAAGGAGCACAACTTTTTTATCCATTTTTCGCTTTCCTGGGATATTTAAGGTGGAATGAAGTGGAGGTCCTTGTCAACAGAGCAGCCCTAAACTTTGGGGTGCTTGTGTCTTGCTGATTTTCAATTTTCCCACTTTATCCCCCCATGCGTGGAAGTGCCCTATGCTCTCTAAGCTGTGTTTTTTAGATGTTTCAGGACACACCGTACACTTCTCCAGAGTGGCTGTTGGCGATTTACATCCCGCCCATCAGTGTAGCAAGGCTCCCATTTCTCCATGGCCTGTCCTGCATTTCTGGTTTTGACACTTTTTTCAGCATGGCCCTTTTGACCGATGGGAAGCGAGACTTCTTTGTAGCGCTGATTTGCCTTTCCAGGTTGCTTGGTTGGCCAAAAAGGGCGTATGCGTTTTTTCCTGAATATATTCAGGAAAAAACGCATACGCCCTTTTTGGCCAAGGGCATCATTGTCAACGTTTTGCCGCTTTTCATGTGCTTTAAAGGCGATTCGAATCTACCTCCTGAAATCTGTTTCCTGCAATTCTGCCTTGATTTCAAATCCTCTTCTTTGCCTTCCCTCAATATATTTGTGGACGAGAGTTATCATTTATAACTCTGCAGGTTTGTGAATTGCAGTGCCCTGAAGCTCCATTTTACAAGTCGCTTTTTTGGGAACTGGCCGCAAAAGCACAGGATGGCTTCAGGCCCTGTTCTGGTTCCGGGGGGCAGGCTGAGCCTGTGGTTAATTCTTCTTCCTGATGGGAAAATAGAGTGACCTGTGCCTGTCCCAACACCAAGAGCTAGTCTCTCATTGGTTCCCCGTCTTCCCGTTCATCCTCAGGACAAATTGCAACCTGTACGGAACAGGAGGTTAAAGGTGCTGATGCTCCAAGTAGGGAGATTGCTAGTAAAGTGGCTGGAATGGCGAACCCGAGCACAAGGAGATGAGAAATGAGGTGCGTTTTAGAAACCTTTCCCCATCACACGGTGTACCATCTTCTGGGTTTCTCATGCATGTTTTCGATGTAGGAAGATGCCCTTGAATCTGGAGATTTGGGACCCATGCGCTGGGTAGCACGCAGTATTACTTTAAAGGGTCTGCGTTTGCTCACCCAACCTCACCAAACCTCTCAGCCCCAAGAGTGTCCACCCCTATGTCTCATCCAGCTGTGGGTCTAGATATGGTCAATCCAGGTTGCATCACAGCCCCTGAACGAATTGTGTAAGAATTTCTCTCTCTTTCCCTGTCTTTGTTTCATGGGTTTTTAAAAGTAATTTATTTTTATAATGGGGTTTAGCTGCTTTTCACGGCTGTGTTTATGCCGCTTTACACCCACTTGACACACTAACAGAGAGATATCAATACATAGGTTTTAAGATTATTACTAGTCAGATATATTCTTGTGCGGTGAATCGGGCGTGTTGAGTCCAGTTCTCTGAGCAAGGAGTAGGTCTTGTCTATTACATATTGGGATTATGGAACGGTATCTGAGCTAATTTGAAACTCTCGTTTTATGTATCACCCCACCTCACCTTTCCCGTTAAGCAGCCATAGTGTGTTTTCTGCATGTGTGACTCTGTTCTGTTTTGTAATTCAGTTCAAGTGTAACGGTTTTTACATTCCCTCTATAAGTGACACCTTATGAGAAGTGTCCTTTTCTGTGTGACTTATTTCACTTAGAATCGTCTTACCTAAATCCACTCATCATGCTGCTACTAGCCTTATGACATTGATTTCATGGCTGAGTGATATTCCATTGTACATAAGGACCACAACTTTTTTATCCATTTTTCGCTTTCCTGGGATATTTAAGGTGGAATGAAGTGGAGGTCCTTGTCAACAGAGCAGCCCTAAACTTTGGGGTGCTTGTGTCTTGCTGATTTTCAATTTTCCCACTTTATCCCCCCATGCGTGGAAGTGCCCTATGCTCTCTAAGCTGTGTTTTTTAGATGTTTCAGGACACACCGTACACTTCTCCAGAGTGGCTGTTGGCGATTTACATCCCGCCCATCAGTGTAGCAAGGCTCCCATTTCTCCATGGCCTGTCCTGCATTTCTGGTTTTGACACTTTTTTCAGCATGGCCCTTTTGACCGATGGGAAGCGAGACTTCTTTGTAGCGCTGATTTGCCTTTCCAGGTTGCTTGGTTGGCCAAAAAGGGCGTATGCGTTTTTTCCTGAATATATTCAGGAAAAAACGCATACGCCCTTTTTGGCCAAGGGCATCATTGTCAACGTTTTGCCGCTTTTCATGTGCTTTAAAGGCGATTCGAATCTACCTCCTGAAATCTGTTTCCTGCAATTCTGCCTTGATTTCAAATCCTCTTCTTTGCCTTCCCTCAATATATTTGTGGACGAGAGTTATCATTTATAACTCTGCAGGTTTGTGAATTGCAGTGCCCTGAAGCTCCATTTTACAAGTCGCTTTTTTGGGAACTGGCCGCAAAAGCGCAGGATGGCTTCAGGCCCTGTTCTGGTTCCGGGGGGCAGGCTGAGCCTGTGGTTAATTCTTCTTCCTGATGGGAAAATAGAGTGACCTGTGCCTGTCCCAACACCAAGAGCTAGTCTCTCATTGGTTCCCCGTCTTCCCGTTCATCCTCAGGACAAATTGCAACCTGTACGGAACAGGAGGTTAAAGGTGCTGATGCTCCAAGTAGGGAGATTGCTAGTAAAGTGGCTGGAATGGCGAACCCGAGCACAAGGAGATGAGAAATGAGGTGCGTTTTAGAAACCTTTCCCCATCACACGGTGTACCATCTTCTGGGTTTCTCATGCATGTTTTCGATGTAGGAAGATGCCCTTGAATCTGGAGATTTGGGACCCATGCGCTGGGTAGCACGCAGTATTACTTTAAAGGGTCTGCGTTTGCTCACCCAACCTCACCAAACCTCTCAGCCCCAAGAGTGTCCACCCCTATGTCTCATCCAGCTGTGGGTCTAGATATGGTCAATCCAGGTTGCATCACAGCCCCTGAACGAATTGTGTAAGAATTTCTCTCTCTTTCCCTGTCTTTGTTTCATGGGTTTTTAAAAGTAATTTATTTTTATAATGGGGTTTAGCTGCTTTTCACGGCTGTGTTTATGCCGCTTTACACCCACTTGACACACTAACAGAGAGATATCAATACATAGGTTTTAAGATTATTACTAGTCAGATATATTCTTGTGCGGTGAATCGGGCGTGTTGAGTCCAGTTCTCTGAGCAAGGAGTAGGTCTTGTCTATTACATATTGGGATTATGGAACGGTATCTGAGCTAATTTGAAACTCTCGTTTTATGTATCACCCCACCTCACCTTTCCCGTTAAGCAGCCATAGTGTGTTTTCTGCATGTGTGACTCTGTTCTGTTTTGTAATTCAGTTCAAGTGTAACGGTTTTTACATTCCCTCTATAAGTGACACCTTATGAGAAGTGTCCTTTTCTGTGTGACTTATTTCACTTAGAATCGTCTTACCTAAATCCACTCATCATGCTGCTACTAGCCTTATGACATTGATTTCATGGCTGAGTGATATTCCATTGTACATAAGGACCACAACTTTTTTATCCATTTTTCGCTTTCCTGGGATATTTAAGGTGGAATGAAGTGGAGGTCCTTGTCAACAGAGCAGCCCTAAACTTTGGGGTGCTTGTGTCTTGCTGATTTTCAATTTTCCCACTTTATCCCCCCATGCGTGGAAGTGCCCTATGCTCTCTAAGCTGTGTTTTTTAGATGTTTCAGGACACACCGTACACTTCTCCAGAGTGGCTGTTGGCGATTTACATCCCGCCCATCAGTGTAGCAAGGCTCCCATTTCTCCATGGCCTGTCCTGCATTTCTGGTTTTGACACTTTTTTCAGCATGGCCCTTTTGACCGATGGGAAGCGAGACTTCTTTGTAGCGCTGATTTGCCTTTCCAGGTTGCTTGGTTGGCCAAAAAGGGCGTATGCGTTTTTTCCTGAATATATTCAGGAAAAAACGCATACGCCCTTTTTGGCCAAGGGCATCATTGTCAACGTTTTGCCGCTTTTCATGTGCTTTAAAGGCGATTCGAATCTACCTCCTGAAATCTGTTTCCTGCAATTCTGCCTTGATTTCAAATCCTCTTCTTTGCCTTCCCTCAATATATTTGTGGACGAGAGTTATCATTTATAACTCTGCAGGTTTGTGAATTGCAGTGCCCTGAAGCTCCATTTTACAAGTCGCTTTTTTGGGAACTGGCCGCAAAAGCACAGGATGGCTTCAGGCCCTGTTCTGGTTCCGGGGGGCAGGCTGAGCCTGTGGTTAATTCTTCTTCCTGATGGGAAAATAGAGTGACCTGTGCCTGTCCCAACACCAAGAGCTAGTCTCTCATTGGTTCCCCGTCTTCCCGTTCATCCTCAGGACAAATTGCAACCTGTACGGAACAGGAGGTTAAAGGTGCTGATGCTCCAAGTAGGGAGATTGCTAGTAAAGTGGCTGGAATGGCGAACCCGAGCACAAGGAGATGAGAAATGAGGTGCGTTTTAGAAACCTTTCCCCATCACACGGTGTACCATCTTCTGGGTTTCTCATGCATGTTTTCGATGTAGGAAGATGCCCTTGAATCTGGAGATTTGGGACCCATGCGCTGGGTAGCACGCAGTATTACTTTAAAGGGTCTGCGTTTGCTCACCCAACCTCACCAAACCTCTCAGCCCCAAGAGTGTCCACCCCTATGTCTCATCCAGCTGTGGGTCTAGATATGGTCAATCCAGGTTGCATCACAGCCCCTGAACGAATTGTGTAAGAATTTCTCTCTCTTTCCCTGTCTTTGTTTCATGGGTTTTTAAAAGTAATTTATTTTTATAATGGGGTTTAGCTGCTTTTCACGGCTGTGTTTATGCCGCTTTACACCCACTTGACACACTAACAGAGAGATATCAATACATAGGTTTTAAGATTATTACTAGTCAGATATATTCTTGTGCGGTGAATCGGGCGTGTTGAGTCCAGTTCTCTGAGCAAGGAGTAGGTCTTGTCTATTACATATTGGGATTATGGAACGGTATCTGAGCTAATTTGAAACTCTCGTTTTATGTATCACCCCACCTCACCTTTCCCGTTAAGCAGCCATAGTGTGTTTTCTGCATGTGTGACTCTGTTCTGTTTTGTAATTCAGTTCAAGTGTAACGGTTTTTACATTCCCTCTATAAGTGACACCTTATGAGAAGTGTCCTTTTCTGTGTGACTTATTTCACTTAGAATCGTCTTACCTAAATCCACTCATCATGCTGCTACTAGCCTTATGACATTGATTTCATGGCTGAGTGATATTCCATTGTACATAAGGACCACAACTTTTTTATCCATTTTTCGCTTTCCTGGGATATTTAAGGTGGAATGAAGT
This sequence comes from Balaenoptera physalus, assembly GCF_965194825.1. Classification (NCBI taxonomy): domain Eukaryota; kingdom Metazoa; phylum Chordata; class Mammalia; order Artiodactyla; family Balaenopteridae; genus Balaenoptera; species Balaenoptera physalus. The sequence continues at coordinate 80,866 of NW_028124890.1, forward strand.
GGAGGTCCTTGTCAACAGAGCAGCCCTAAACTTTGGGGTGCTTGTGTCTTGCTGATTTTCAATTTTCCCACTTTATCCCCCCATGCGTGGAAGTGCCCTATGCTCTCTAAGCTGTGTTTTTTAGATGTTTCAGGACACACCGTACACTTCTCCAGAGTGGCTGTTGGCGATTTACATCCCGCCCATCAGTGTAGCAAGGCTCCCATTTCTCCATGGCCTGTCCTGCATTTCTGGTTTTGACACTTTTTTCAGCATGGCCCTTTTGACCGATGGGAAGCGAGACTTCTTTGTAGCGCTGATTTGCCTTTCCAGGTTGCTTGGTTGGCCAAAAAGGGCGTATGCGTTTTTTCCTGAATATATTCAGGAAAAAACGCATACGCCCTTTTTGGCCAAGGGCATCATTGTCAACGTTTTGCCGCTTTTCATGTGCTTTAAAGGCGATTCGAATCTACCTCCTGAAATCTGTTTCCTGCAATTCTGCCTTGATTTCAAATCCTCTTCTTTGCCTTCCCTCAATATATTTGTGGACGAGAGTTATCATTTATAACTCTGCAGGTTTGTGAATTGCAGTGCCCTGAAGCTCCATTTTACAAGTCGCTTTTTTGGGAACTGGCCGCAAAAGCACAGGATGGCTTCAGGCCCTGTTCTGGTTCCGGGGGGCAGGCTGAGCCTGTGGTTAATTCTTCTTCCTGATGGGAAAATAGAGTGACCTGTGCCTGTCCCAACACCAAGAGCTAGTCTCTCATTGGTTCCCCGTCTTCCCGTTCATCCTCAGGACAAATTGCAACCTGTACGGAACAGGAGGTTAAAGGTGCTGATGCTCCAAGTAGGGAGATTGCTAGTAAAGTGGCTGGAATGGCGAACCCGAGCACAAGGAGATGAGAAATGAGGTGCGTTTTAGAAACCTTTCCCCATCACACGGTGTACCATCTTCTGGGTTTCTCATGCATGTTTTCGATGTAGGAAGATGCCCTTGAATCTGGAGATTTGGGACCCATGCGCTGGGTAGCACGCAGTATTACTTTAAAGGGTCTGCGTTTGCTCACCCAACCTCACCAAACCTCTCAGCCCCAAGAGTGTCCACCCCTATGTCTCATCCAGCTGTGGGTCTAGATATGGTCAATCCAGGTTGCATCACAGCCCCTGAACGAATTGTGTAAGAATTTCTCTCTCTTTCCCTGTCTTTGTTTCATGGGTTTTTAAAAGTAATTTATTTTTATAATGGGGTTTAGCTGCTTTTCACGGCTGTGTTTATGCCGCTTTACACCCACTTGACACACTAACAGAGAGATATCAATACATAGGTTTTAAGATTATTACTAGTCAGATATATTCTTGTGCGGTGAATCGGGCGTGTTGAGTCCAGTTCTCTGAGCAAGGAGTAGGTCTTGTCTATTACATATTGGGATTATGGAACGGTATCTGAGCTAATTTGAAACTCTCGTTTTATGTATCACCCCACCTCACCTTTCCCGTTAAGCAGCCATAGTGTGTTTTCTGCATGTGTGACTCTGTTCTGTTTTGTAATTCAGTTCAAGTGTAACGGTTTTTACATTCCCTCTATAAGTGACACCTTATGAGAAGTGTCCTTTTCTGTGTGACTTATTTCACTTAGAATCGTCTTACCTAAATCCACTCATCATGCTGCTACTAGCCTTATGACATTGATTTCATGGCTGAGTGATATTCCATTGTACATAAGGACCACAACTTTTTTATCCATTTTTCGCTTTCCTGGGATATTTAAGGTGGAATGAAGTGGAGGTCCTTGTCAACAGAGCAGCCCTAAACTTTGGGGTGCTTGTGTCTTGCTGATTTTCAATTTTCCCACTTTATCCCCCCATGCGTGGAAGTGCCCTATGCTCTCTAAGCTGTGTTTTTTAGATGTTTCAGGACACACCGTACACTTCTCCAGAGTGGCTGTTGGCGATTTACATCCCGCCCATCAGTGTAGCAAGGCTCCCATTTCTCCATGGCCTGTCCTGCATTTCTGGTTTTGACACTTTTTTCAGCATGGCCCTTTTGACCGATGGGAAGCGAGACTTCTTTGTAGCGCTGATTTGCCTTTCCAGGTTGCTTGGTTGGCCAAAAAGGGCGTATGCGTTTTTTCCTGAATATATTCAGGAAAAAACGCATACGCCCTTTTTGGCCAAGGGCATCATTGTCAACGTTTTGCCGCTTTTCATGTGCTTTAAAGGCGATTCGAATCTACCTCCTGAAATCTGTTTCCTGCAATTCTGCCTTGATTTCAAATCCTCTTCTTTGCCTTCCCTCAATATATTTGTGGACGAGAGTTATCATTTATAACTCTGCAGGTTTGTGAATTGCAGTGCCCTGAAGCTCCATTTTACAAGTCGCTTTTTTGGGAACTGGCCGCAAAAGCGCAGGATGGCTTCAGGCCCTGTTCTGGTTCCGGGGGGCAGGCTGAGCCTGTGGTTAATTCTTCTTCCTGATGGGAAAATAGAGTGACCTGTGCCTGTCCCAACACCAAGAGCTAGTCTCTCATTGGTTCCCCGTCTTCCCGTTCATCCTCAGGACAAATTGCAACCTGTACGGAACAGGAGGTTAAAGGTGCTGATGCTCCAAGTAGGGAGATTGCTAGTAAAGTGGCTGGAATGGCGAACCCGAGCACAAGGAGATGAGAAATGAGGTGCGTTTTAGAAACCTTTCCCCATCACACGGTGTACCATCTTCTGGGTTTCTCATGCATGTTTTCGATGTAGGAAGATGCCCTTGAATCTGGAGATTTGGGACCCATGCGCTGGGTAGCACGCAGTATTACTTTAAAGGGTCTGCGTTTGCTCACCCAACCTCACCAAACCTCTCAGCCCCAAGAGTGTCCACCCCTATGTCTCATCCAGCTGTGGGTCTAGATATGGTCAATCCAGGTTGCATCACAGCCCCTGAACGAATTGTGTAAGAATTTCTCTCTCTTTCCCTGTCTTTGTTTCATGGGTTTTTAAAAGTAATTTATTTTTATAATGGGGTTTAGCTGCTTTTCACGGCTGTGTTTATGCCGCTTTACACCCACTTGACACACTAACAGAGAGATATCAATACATAGGTTTTAAGATTATTACTAGTCAGATATATTCTTGTGCGGTGAATCGGGCGTGTTGAGTCCAGTTCTCTGAGCAAGGAGTAGGTCTTGTCTATTACATATTGGGATTATGGAACGGTATCTGAGCTAATTTGAAACTCTCGTTTTATGTATCACCCCACCTCACCTTTCCCGTTAAGCAGCCATAGTGTGTTTTCTGCATGTGTGACTCTGTTCTGTTTTGTAATTCAGTTCAAGTGTAACGGTTTTTACATTCCCTCTATAAGTGACACCTTATGAGAAGTGTCCTTTTCTGTGTGACTTATTTCACTTAGAATCGTCTTACCTAAATCCACTCATCATGCTGCTACTAGCCTTATGACATTGATTTCATGGCTGAGTGATATTCCATTGTACATAAGGACCACAACTTTTTTATCCATTTTTCGCTTTCCTGGGATATTTAAGGTGGAATGAAGTGGAGGTCCTTGTCAACAGAGCAGCCCTAAACTTTGGGGTGCTTGTGTCTTGCTGATTTTCAATTTTCCCACTTTATCCCCCCATGCGTGGAAGTGCCCTATGCTCTCTAAGCTGTGTTTTTTAGATGTTTCAGGACACACCGTACACTTCTCCAGAGTGGCTGTTGGCGATTTACATCCCGCCCATCAGTGTAGCAAGGCTCCCATTTCTCCATGGCCTGTCCTGCATTTCTGGTTTTGACACTTTTTTCAGCATGGCCCTTTTGACCGATGGGAAGCGAGACTTCTTTGTAGCGCTGATTTGCCTTTCCAGGTTGCTTGGTTGGCCAAAAAGGGCGTATGCGTTTTTTCCTGAATATATTCAGGAAAAAACGCATACGCCCTTTTTGGCCAAGGGCATCATTGTCAACGTTTTGCCGCTTTTCATGTGCTTTAAAGGCGATTCGAATCTACCTCCTGAAATCTGTTTCCTGCAATTCTGCCTTGATTTCAAATCCTCTTCTTTGCCTTCCCTCAATATATTTGTGGACGAGAGTTATCATTTATAACTCTGCAGGTTTGTGAATTGCAGTGCCCTGAAGCTCCATTTTACAAGTCGCTTTTTTGGGAACTGGCCGCAAAAGCACAGGATGGCTTCAGGCCCTGTTCTGGTTCCGGGGGGCAGGCTGAGCCTGTGGTTAATTCTTCTTCCTGATGGGAAAATAGAGTGACCTGTGCCTGTCCCAACACCAAGAGCTAGTCTCTCATTGGTTCCCCGTCTTCCCGTTCATCCTCAGGACAAATTGCAACCTGTACGGAACAGGAGGTTAAAGGTGCTGATGCTCCAAGTAGGGAGATTGCTAGTAAAGTGGCTGGAATGGCGAACCCGAGCACAAGGAGATGAGAAATGAGGTGCGTTTTAGAAACCTTTCCCCATCACACGGTGTACCATCTTCTGGGTTTCTCATGCATGTTTTCGATGTAGGAAGATGCCCTTGAATCTGGAGATTTGGGACCCATGCGCTGGGTAGCACGCAGTATTACTTTAAAGGGTCTGCGTTTGCTCACCCAACCTCACCAAACCTCTCAGCCCCAAGAGTGTCCACCCCTATGTCTCATCCAGCTGTGGGTCTAGATATGGTCAATCCAGGTTGCATCACAGCCCCTGAACGAATTGTGTAAGAATTTCTCTCTCTTTCCCTGTCTTTGTTTCATGGGTTTTTAAAAGTAATTTATTTTTATAATGGGGTTTAGCTGCTTTTCACGGCTGTGTTTATGCCGCTTTACACCCACTTGACACACTAACAGAGAGATATCAATACATAGGTTTTAAGATTATTACTAGTCAGATATATTCTTGTGCGGTGAATCGGGCGTGTTGAGTCCAGTTCTCTGAGCAAGGAGTAGGTCTTGTCTATTACATATTGGGATTATGGAACGGTATCTGAGCTAATTTGAAACTCTCGTTTTATGTATCACCCCACCTCACCTTTCCCGTTAAGCAGCCATAGTGTGTTTTCTGCATGTGTGACTCTGTTCTGTTTTGTAATTCAGTTCAAGTGTAACGGTTTTTACATTCCCTCTATAAGTGACACCTTATGAGAAGTGTCCTTTTCTGTGTGACTTATTTCACTTAGAATCGTCTTACCTAAATCCACTCATCATGCTGCTACTAGCCTTATGACATTGATTTCATGGCTGAGTGATATTCCATTGTACATAAGGACCACAACTTTTTTATCCATTTTTCGCTTTCCTGGGATATTTAAGGTGGAATGAAGTGGAGGTCCTTGTCAACAGAGCAGCCCTAAACTTTGGGGTGCTTGTGTCTTGCTGATTTTCAATTTTCCCACTTTATCCCCCCATGCGTGGAAGTGCCCTATGCTCTCTAAGCTGTGTTTTTTAGATGTTTCAGGACACACCGTACACTTCTCCAGAGTGGCTGTTGGCGATTTACATCCCGCCCATCAGTGTAGCAAGGCTCCCATTTCTCCATGGCCTGTCCTGCATTTCTGGTTTTGACACTTTTTTCAGCATGGCCCTTTTGACCGATGGGAAGCGAGACTTCTTTGTAGCGCTGATTTGCCTTTCCAGGTTGCTTGGTTGGCCAAAAAGGGCGTATGCGTTTTTTCCTGAATATATTCAGGAAAAAACGCATACGCCCTTTTTGGCCAAGGGCATCATTGTCAACGTTTTGCCGCTTTTCATGTGCTTTAAAGGCGATTCGAATCTACCTCCTGAAATCTGTTTCCTGCAATTCTGCCTTGATTTCAAATCCTCTTCTTTGCCTTCCCTCAATATATTTGTGGACGAGAGTTATCATTTATAACTCTGCAGGTTTGTGAATTGCAGTGCCCTGAAGCTCCATTTTACAAGTCGCTTTTTTGGGAACTGGCCGCAAAAGCACAGGATGGCTTCAGGCCCTGTTCTGGTTCCGGGGGGCAGGCTGAGCCTGTGGTTAATTCTTCTTCCTGATGGGAAAATAGAGTGACCTGTGCCTGTCCCAACACCAAGAGCTAGTCTCTCATTGGTTCCCCGTCTTCCCGTTCATCCTCAGGACAAATTGCAACCTGTACGGAACAGGAGGTTAAAGGTGCTGATGCTCCAAGTAGGGAGATTGCTAGTAAAGTGGCTGGAATGGCGAACCCGAGCACAAGGAGATGAGAAATGAGGTGCGTTTTAGAAACCTTTCCCCATCACACGGTGTACCATCTTCTGGGTTTCTCATGCATGTTTTCGATGTAGGAAGATGCCCTTGAATCTGGAGATTTGGGACCCATGCGCTGGGTAGCACGCAGTATTACTTTAAAGGGTCTGCGTTTGCTCACCCAACCTCACCAAACCTCTCAGCCCCAAGAGTGTCCACCCCTATGTCTCATCCAGCTGTGGGTCTAGATATGGTCAATCCAGGTTGCATCACAGCCCCTGAACGAATTGTGTAAGAATTTCTCTCTCTTTCCCTGTCTTTGTTTCATGGGTTTTTAAAAGTAATTTATTTTTATAATGGGGTTTAGCTGCTTTTCACGGCTGTGTTTATGCCGCTTTACACCCACTTGACACACTAACAGAGAGATATCAATACATAGGTTTTAAGATTATTACTAGTCAGATATATTCTTGTGCGGTGAATCGGGCGTGTTGAGTCCAGTTCTCTGAGCAAGGAGTAGGTCTTGTCTATTACATATTGGGATTATGGAACGGTATCTGAGCTAATTTGAAACTCTCGTTTTATGTATCACCCCACCTCACCTTTCCCGTTAAGCAGCCATAGTGTGTTTTCTGCATGTGTGACTCTGTTCTGTTTTGTAATTCAGTTCAAGTGTAACGGTTTTTACATTCCCTCTATAAGTGACACCTTATGAGAAGTGTCCTTTTCTGTGTGACTTATTTCACTTAGAATCGTCTTACCTAAATCCACTCATCATGCTGCTACTAGCCTTATGACATTGATTTCATGGCTGAGTGATATTCCATTGTACATAAGGACCACAACTTTTTTATCCATTTTTCGCTTTCCTGGGATATTTAAGGTGGAATGAAGTGGAGGTCCTTGTCAACAGAGCAGCCCTAAACTTTGGGGTGCTTGTGTCTTGCTGATTTTCAATTTTCCCACTTTATCCCCCCATGCGTGGAAGTGCCCTATGCTCTCTAAGCTGTGTTTTTTAGATGTTTCAGGACACACCGTACACTTCTCCAGAGTGGCTGTTGGCGATTTACATCCCGCCCATCAGTGTAGCAAGGCTCCCATTTCTCCATGGCCTGTCCTGCATTTCTGGTTTTGACACTTTTTTCAGCATGGCCCTTTTGACCGATGGGAAGCGAGACTTCTTTGTAGCGCTGATTTGCCTTTCCAGGTTGCTTGGTTGGCCAAAAAGGGCGTATGCGTTTTTTCCTGAATATATTCAGGAAAAAACGCATACGCCCTTTTTGGCCAAGGGCATCATTGTCAACGTTTTGCCGCTTTTCATGTGCTTTAAAGGCGATTCGAATCTACCTCCTGAAATCTGTTTCCTGCAATTCTGCCTTGATTTCAAATCCTCTTCTTTGCCTTCCCTCAATATATTTGTGGACGAGAGTTATCATTTATAACTCTGCAGGTTTGTGAATTGCAGTGCCCTGAAGCTCCATTTTACAAGTCGCTTTTTTGGGAACTGGCCGCAAAAGCACAGGATGGCTTCAGGCCCTGTTCTGGTTCCGGGGGGCAGGCTGAGCCTGTGGTTAATTCTTCTTCCTGATGGGAAAATAGAGTGACCTGTGCCTGTCCCAACACCAAGAGCTAGTCTCTCATTGGTTCCCCGTCTTCCCGTTCATCCTCAGGACAAATTGCAACCTGTACGGAACAGGAGGTTAAAGGTGCTGATGCTCCAAGTAGGGAGATTGCTAGTAAAGTGGCTGGAATGGCGAACCCGAGCACAAGGAGATGAGAAATGAGGTGCGTTTTAGAAACCTTTCCCCATCACACGGTGTACCATCTTCTGGGTTTCTCATGCATGTTTTCGATGTAGGAAGATGCCCTTGAATCTGGAGATTTGGGACCCATGCGCTGGGTAGCACGCAGTATTACTTTAAAGGGTCTGCGTTTGCTCACCCAACCTCACCAAACCTCTCAGCCCCAAGAGTGTCCACCCCTATGTCTCATCCAGCTGTGGGTCTAGATATGGTCAATCCAGGTTGCATCACAGCCCCTGAACGAATTGTGTAAGAATTTCTCTCTCTTTCCCTGTCTTTGTTTCATGGGTTTTTAAAAGTAATTTATTTTTATAATGGGGTTTAGCTGCTTTTCACGGCTGTGTTTATGCCGCTTTACACCCACTTGACACACTAACAGAGAGATATCAATACATAGGTTTTAAGATTATTACTAGTCAGATATATTCTTGTGCGGTGAATCGGGCGTGTTGAGTCCAGTTCTCTGAGCAAGGAGTAGGTCTTGTCTATTACATATTGGGATTATGGAACGGTATCTGAGCTAATTTGAAACTCTCGTTTTATGTATCACCCCACCTCACCTTTCCCGTTAAGCAGCCATAGTGTGTTTTCTGCATGTGTGACTCTGTTCTGTTTTGTAATTCAGTTCAAGTGTAACGGTTTTTACATTCCCTCTATAAGTGACACCTTATGAGAAGTGTCCTTTTCTGTGTGACTTATTTCACTTAGAATCGTCTTACCTAAATCCACTCATCATGCTGCTACTAGCCTTATGACATTGATTTCATGGCTGAGTGATATTCCATTGTACATAAGGAGCACAACTTTTTTATCCATTTTTCGCTTTCCTGGGATATTTAAGGTGGAATGAAGTGGAGGTCCTTGTCAACAGAGCAGCCCTAAACTTTGGGGTGCTTGTGTCTTGCTGATTTTCAATTTTCCCACTTTATCCCCCCATGCGTGGAAGTGCCCTATGCTCTCTAAGCTGTGTTTTTTAGATGTTTCAGGACACACCGTACACTTCTCCAGAGTGGCTGTTGGCGATTTACATCCCGCCCATCAGTGTAGCAAGGCTCCCATTTCTCCATGGCCTGTCCTGCATTTCTGGTTTTGACACTTTTTTCAGCATGGCCCTTTTGACCGATGGGAAGCGAGACTTCTTTGTAGCGCTGATTTGCCTTTCCAGGTTGCTTGGTTGGCCAAAAAGGGCGTATGCGTTTTTTCCTGAATATATTCAGGAAAAAACGCATACGCCCTTTTTGGCCAAGGGCATCATTGTCAACGTTTTGCCGCTTTTCATGTGCTTTAAAGGCGATTCGAATCTACCTCCTGAAATCTGTTTCCTGCAATTCTGCCTTGATTTCAAATCCTCTTCTTTGCCTTCCCTCAATATATTTGTGGACGAGAGTTATCATTTATAACTCTGCAGGTTTGTGAATTGCAGTGCCCTGAAGCTCCATTTTACAAGTCGCTTTTTTGGGAACTGGCCGCAAAAGCACAGGATGGCTTCAGGCCCTGTTCTGGTTCCGGGGGGCAGGCTGAGCCTGTGGTTAATTCTTCTTCCTGATGGGAAAATAGAGTGACCTGTGCCTGTCCCAACACCAAGAGCTAGTCTCTCATTGGTTCCCCGTCTTCCCGTTCATCCTCAGGACAAATTGCAACCTGTACGGAACAGGAGGTTAAAGGTGCTGATGCTCCAAGTAGGGAGATTGCTAGTAAAGTGGCTGGAATGGCGAACCCGAGCACAAGGAGATGAGAAATGAGGTGCGTTTTAGAAACCTTTCCCCATCACACGGTGTACCATCTTCTGGGTTTCTCATGCATGTTTTCGATGTAGGAAGATGCCCTTGAATCTGGAGATTTGGGACCCATGCGCTGGGTAGCACGCAGTATTACTTTAAAGGGTCTGCGTTTGCTCACCCAACCTCACCAAACCTCTCAGCCCCAAGAGTGTCCACCCCTATGTCTCATCCAGCTGTGGGTCTAGATATGGTCAATCCAGGTTGCATCACAGCCCCTGAACGAATTGTGTAAGAATTTCTCTCTCTTTCCCTGTCTTTGTTTCATGGGTTTTTAAAAGTAATTTATTTTTATAATGGGGTTTAGCTGCTTTTCACGGCTGTGTTTATGCCGCTTTACACCCACTTGACACACTAACAGAGAGATATCAATACATAGGTTTTAAGATTATTACTAGTCAGATATATTCTTGTGCGGTGAATCGGGCGTGTTGAGTCCAGTTCTCTGAGCAAGGAGTAGGTCTTGTCTATTACATATTGGGATTATGGAACGGTATCTGAGCTAATTTGAAACTCTCGTTTTATGTATCACCCCACCTCACCTTTCCCGTTAAGCAGCCATAGTGTGTTTTCTGCATGTGTGACTCTGTTCTGTTTTGTAATTCAGTTCAAGTGTAACGGTTTTTACATTCCCTCTATAAGTGACACCTTATGAGAAGTGTCCTTTTCTGTGTGACTTATTTCACTTAGAATCGTCTTACCTAAATCCACTCATCATGCTGCTACTAGCCTTATGACATTGATTTCATGGCTGAGTGATATTCCATTGTACATAAGGAGCACAACTTTTTTATCCATTTTTCGCTTTCCTGGGATATTTAAGGTGGAATGAAGTGGAGGTCCTTGTCAACAGAGCAGCCCTAAACTTTGGGGTGCTTGTGTCTTGCTGATTTTCAATTTTCCCACTTTATCCCCCCATGCGTGGAAGTGCCCTATGCTCTCTAAGCTGTGTTTTTTAGATGTTTCAGGACACACCGTACACTTCTCCAGAGTGGCTGTTGGCGATTTACATCCCGCCCATCAGTGTAGCAAGGCTCCCATTTCTCCATGGCCTGTCCTGCATTTCTGGTTTTGACACTTTTTTCAGCATGGCCCTTTTGACCGATGGGAAGCGAGACTTCTTTGTAGCGCTGATTTGCCTTTCCAGGTTGCTTGGTTGGCCAAAAAGGGCGTATGCGTTTTTTCCTGAATATATTCAGGAAAAAACGCATACGCCCTTTTTGGCCAAGGGCATCATTGTCAACGTTTTGCCGCTTTTCATGTGCTTTAAAGGCGATTCGAATCTACCTCCTGAAATCTGTTTCCTGCAATTCTGCCTTGATTTCAAATCCTCTTCTTTGCCTTCCCTCAATATATTTGTGGACGAGAGTTATCATTTATAACTCTGCAGGTTTGTGAATTGCAGTGCCCTGAAGCTCCATTTTACAAGTCGCTTTTTTGGGAACTGGCCGCAAAAGCACAGGATGGCTTCAGGCCCTGTTCTGGTTCCGGGGGGCAGGCTGAGCCTGTGGTTAATTCTTCTTCCTGATGGGAAAATAGAGTGACCTGTGCCTGTCCCAACACCAAGAGCTAGTCTCTCATTGGTTCCCCGTCTTCCCGTTCATCCTCAGGACAAATTGCAACCTGTACGGAACAGGAGGTTAAAGGTGCTGATGCTCCAAGTAGGGAGATTGCTAGTAAAGTGGCTGGAATGGCGAACCCGAGCACAAGGAGATGAGAAATGAGGTGCGTTTTAGAAACCTTTCCCCATCACACGGTGTACCATCTTCTGGGTTTCTCATGCATGTTTTCGATGTAGGAAGATGCCCTTGAATCTGGAGATTTGGGACCCATGCGCTGGGTAGCACGCAGTATTACTTTAAAGGGTCTGCGTTTGCTCACCCAACCTCACCAAACCTCTCAGCCCCAAGAGTGTCCACCCCTATGTCTCATCCAGCTGTGGGTCTAGATATGGTCAATCCAGGTTGCATCACAGCCCCTGAACGAATTGTGTAAGAATTTCTCTCTCTTTCCCTGTCTTTGTTTCATGGGTTTTTAAAAGTAATTTATTTTTATAATGGGGTTTAGCTGCTTTTCACGGCTGTGTTTATGCCGCTTTACACCCACTTGACACACTAACAGAGAGATATCAATACATAGGTTTTAAGATTATTACTAGTCAGATATATTCTTGTGCGGTGAATCGGGCGTGTTGAGTCCAGTTCTCTGAGCAAGGAGTAGGTCTTGTCTATTACATATTGGGATTATGGAACGGTATCTGAGCTAATTTGAAACTCTCGTTTTATGTATCACCCCACCTCACCTTTCCCGTTAAGCAGCCATAGTGTGTTTTCTGCATGTGTGACTCTGTTCTGTTTTGTAATTCAGTTCAAGTGTAACGGTTTTTACATTCCCTCTATAAGTGACACCTTATGAGAAGTGTCCTTTTCTGTGTGACTTATTTCACTTAGAATCGTCTTACCTAAATCCACTCATCATGCTGCTACTAGCCTTATGACATTGATTTCATGGCTGAGTGATATTCCATTGTACATAAGGAGCACAACTTTTTTATCCATTTTTCGCTTTCCTGGGATATTTAAGGTGGAATGAAGTGGAGGTCCTTGTCAACAGAGCAGCCCTAAACTTTGGGGTGCTTGTGTCTTGCTGATTTTCAATTTTCCCACTTTATCCCCCCATGCGTGGAAGTGCCCTATGCTCTCTAAGCTGTGTTTTTTAGATGTTTCAGGACACACCGTACACTTCTCCAGAGTGGCTGTTGGCGATTTACATCCCGCCCATCAGTGTAGCAAGGCTCCCATTTCTCCATGGCCTGTCCTGCATTTCTGGTTTTGACACTTTTTTCAGCATGGCCCTTTTGACCGATGGGAAGCGAGACTTCTTTGTAGCGCTGATTTGCCTTTCCAGGTTGCTTGGTTGGCCAAAAAGGGCGTATGCGTTTTTTCCTGAATATATTCAGGAAAAAACGCATACGCCCTTTTTGGCCAAGGGCATCATTGTCAACGTTTTGCCGCTTTTCATGTGCTTTAAAGGCGATTCGAATCTACCTCCTGAAATCTGTTTCCTGCAATTCTGCCTTGATTTCAAATCCTCTTCTTTGCCTTCCCTCAATATATTTGTGGACGAGAGTTATCATTTATAACTCTGCAGGTTTGTGAATTGCAGTGCCCTGAAGCTCCATTTTACAAGTCGCTTTTTTGGGAACTGGCCGCAAAAGCACAGGATGGCTTCAGGCCCTGTTCTGGTTCCGGGGGGCAGGCTGAGCCTGTGGTTAATTCTTCTTCCTGATGGGAAAATAGAGTGACCTGTGCCTGTCCCAACACCAAGAGCTAGTCTCTCATTGGTTCCCCGTCTTCCCGTTCATCCTCAGGACAAATTGCAACCTGTACGGAACAGGAGGTTAAAGGTGCTGATGCTCCAAGTAGGGAGATTGCTAGTAAAGTGGCTGGAATGGCGAACCCGAGCACAAGGAGATGAGAAATGAGGTGCGTTTTAGAAACCTTTCCCCATCACACGGTGTACCATCTTCTGGGTTTCTCATGCATGTTTTCGATGTAGGAAGATGCCCTTGAATCTGGAGATTTGGGACCCATGCGCTGGGTAGCACGCAGTATTACTTTAAAGGGTCTGCGTTTGCTCACCCAACCTCACCAAACCTCTCAGCCCCAAGAGTGTCCACCCCTATGTCTCATCCAGCTGTGGGTCTAGATATGGTCAATCCAGGTTGCATCACAGCCCCTGAACGAATTGTGTAAGAATTTCTCTCTCTTTCCCTGTCTTTGTTTCATGGGTTTTTAAAAGTAATTTATTTTTATAATGGGGTTTAGCTGCTTTTCACGGCTGTGTTTATGCCGCTTTACACCCACTTGACACACTAACAGAGAGATATCAATACATAGGTTTTAAGATTATTACTAGTCAGATATATTCTTGTGCGGTGAATCGGGCGTGTTGAGTCCAGTTCTCTGAGCAAGGAGTAGGTCTTGTCTATTACATATTGGGATTATGGAACGGTATCTGAGCTAATTTGAAACTCTCGTTTTATGTATCACCCCACCTCACCTTTCCCGTTAAGCAGCCATAGTGTGTTTTCTGCATGTGTGACTCTGTTCTGTTTTGTAATTCAGTTCAAGTGTAACGGTTTTTACATTCCCTCTATAAGTGACACCTTATGAGAAGTGTCCTTTTCTGTGTGACTTATTTCACTTAGAATCGTCTTACCTAAATCCACTCATCATGCTGCTACTAGCCTTATGACATTGATTTCATGGCTGAGTGATATTCCATTGTACATAAGGAGCACAACTTTTTTATCCATTTTTCGCTTTCCTGGGATATTTAAGGTGGAATGAAGTGGAGGTCCTTGTCAACAGAGCAGCCCTAAACTTTGGGGTGCTTGTGTCTTGCTGATTTTCAATTTTCCCACTTTATCCCCCCATGCGTGGAAGTGCCCTATGCTCTCTAAGCTGTGTTTTTTAGATGTTTCAGGACACACCGTACACTTCTCCAGAGTGGCTGTTGGCGATTTACATCCCGCCCATCAGTGTAGCAAGGCTCCCATTTCTCCATGGCCTGTCCTGCATTTCTGGTTTTGACACTTTTTTCAGCATGGCCCTTTTGACCGATGGGAAGCGAGACTTCTTTGTAGCGCTGATTTGCCTTTCCAGGTTGCTTGGTTGGCCAAAAAGGGCGTATGCGTTTTTTCCTGAATATATTCAGGAAAAAACGCATACGCCCTTTTTGGCCAAGGGCATCATTGTCAACGTTTTGCCGCTTTTCATGTGCTTTAAAGGCGATTCGAATCTACCTCCTGAAATCTGTTTCCTGCAATTCTGCCTTGATTTCAAATCCTCTTCTTTGCCTTCCCTCAATATATTTGTGGACGAGAGTTATCATTTATAACTCTGCAGGTTTGTGAATTGCAGTGCCCTGAAGCTCCATTTTACAAGTCGCTTTTTTGGGAACTGGCCGCAAAAGCACAGGATGGCTTCAGGCCCTGTTCTGGTTCCGGGGGGCAGGCTGAGCCTGTGGTTAATTCTTCTTCCTGATGGGAAAATAGAGTGACCTGTGCCTGTCCCAACACCAAGAGCTAGTCTCTCATTGGTTCCCCGTCTTCCCGTTCATCCTCAGGACAAATTGCAACCTGTACGGAACAGGAGGTTAAAGGTGCTGATGCTCCAAGTAGGGAGATTGCTAGTAAAGTGGCTGGAATGGCGAACCCGAGCACAAGGAGATGAGAAATGAGGTGCGTTTTAGAAACCTTTCCCCATCACACGGTGTACCATCTTCTGGGTTTCTCATGCATGTTTTCGATGTAGGAAGATGCCCTTGAATCTGGAGATTTGGGACCCATGCGCTGGGTAGCACGCAGTATTACTTTAAAGGGTCTGCGTTTGCTCACCCAACCTCACCAAACCTCTCAGCCCCAAGAGTGTCCACCCCTATGTCTCATCCAGCTGTGGGTCTAGATATGGTCAATCCAGGTTGCATCACAGCCCCTGAACGAATTGTGTAAGAATTTCTCTCTCTTTCCCTGTCTTTGTTTCATGGGTTTTTAAAAGTAATTTATTTTTATAATGGGGTTTAGCTGCTTTTCACGGCTGTGTTTATGCCGCTTTACACCCACTTGACACACTAACAGAGAGATATCAATACATAGGTTTTAAGATTATTACTAGTCAGATATATTCTTGTGCGGTGAATCGGGCGTGTTGAGTCCAGTTCTCTGAGCAAGGAGTAGGTCTTGTCTATTACATATTGGGATTATGGAACGGTATCTGAGCTAATTTGAAACTCTCGTTTTATGTATCACCCCACCTCACCTTTCCCGTTAAGCAGCCATAGTGTGTTTTCTGCATGTGTGACTCTGTTCTGTTTTGTAATTCAGTTCAAGTGTAACGGTTTTTACATTCCCTCTATAAGTGACACCTTATGAGAAGTGTCCTTTTCTGTGTGACTTATTTCACTTAGAATCGTCTTACCTAAATCCACTCATCATGCTGCTACTAGCCTTATGACATTGATTTCATGGCTGAGTGATATTCCATTGTACATAAGGACCACAACTTTTTTATCCATTTTTCGCTTTCCTGGGATATTTAAGGTGGAATGAAGTGGAGGTCCTTGTCAACAGAGCAGCCCTAAACTTTGGGGTGCTTGTGTCTTGCTGATTTTCAATTTTCCCACTTTATCCCCCCATGCGTGGAAGTGCCCTATGCTCTCTAAGCTGTGTTTTTTAGATGTTTCAGGACACACCGTACACTTCTCCAGAGTGGCTGTTGGCGATTTACATCCCGCCCATCAGTGTAGCAAGGCTCCCATTTCTCCATGGCCTGTCCTGCATTTCTGGTTTTGACACTTTTTTCAGCATGGCCCTTTTGACCGATGGGAAGCGAGACTTCTTTGTAGCGCTGATTTGCCTTTCCAGGTTGCTTGGTTGGCCAAAAAGGGCGTATGCGTTTTTTCCTGAATATATTCAGGAAAAAACGCATACGCCCTTTTTGGCCAAGGGCATCATTGTCAACGTTTTGCCGCTTTTCATGTGCTTTAAAGGCGATTCGAATCTACCTCCTGAAATCTGTTTCCTGCAATTCTGCCTTGATTTCAAATCCTCTTCTTTGCCTTCCCTCAATATATTTGTGGACGAGAGTTATCATTTATAACTCTGCAGGTTTGTGAATTGCAGTGCCCTGAAGCTCCATTTTACAAGTCGCTTTTTTGGGAACTGGCCGCAAAAGCGCAGGATGGCTTCAGGCCCTGTTCTGGTTCCGGGGGGCAGGCTGAGCCTGTGGTTAATTCTTCTTCCTGATGGGAAAATAGAGTGACCTGTGCCTGTCCCAACACCAAGAGCTAGTCTCTCATTGGTTCCCCGTCTTCCCGTTCATCCTCAGGACAAATTGCAACCTGTACGGAACAGGAGGTTAAAGGTGCTGATGCTCCAAGTAGGGAGATTGCTAGTAAAGTGGCTGGAATGGCGAACCCGAGCACAAGGAGATGAGAAATGAGGTGCGTTTTAGAAACCTTTCCCCATCACACGGTGTACCATCTTCTGGGTTTCTCATGCATGTTTTCGATGTAGGAAGATGCCCTTGAATCTGGAGATTTGGGACCCATGCGCTGGGTAGCACGCAGTATTACTTTAAAGGGTCTGCGTTTGCTCACCCAACCTCACCAAACCTCTCAGCCCCAAGAGTGTCCACCCCTATGTCTCATCCAGCTGTGGGTCTAGATATGGTCAATCCAGGTTGCATCACAGCCCCTGAACGAATTGTGTAAGAATTTCTCTCTCTTTCCCTGTCTTTGTTTCATGGGTTTTTAAAAGTAATTTATTTTTATAATGGGGTTTAGCTGCTTTTCACGGCTGTGTTTATGCCGCTTTACACCCACTTGACACACTAACAGAGAGATATCAATACATAGGTTTTAAGATTATTACTAGTCAGATATATTCTTGTGCGGTGAATCGGGCGTGTTGAGTCCAGTTCTCTGAGCAAGGAGTAGGTCTTGTCTATTACATATTGGGATTATGGAACGGTATCTGAGCTAATTTGAAACTCTCGTTTTATGTATCACCCCACCTCACCTTTCCCGTTAAGCAGCCATAGTGTGTTTTCTGCATGTGTGACTCTGTTCTGTTTTGTAATTCAGTTCAAGTGTAACGGTTTTTACATTCCCTCTATAAGTGACACCTTATGAGAAGTGTCCTTTTCTGTGTGACTTATTTCACTTAGAATCGTCTTACCTAAATCCACTCATCATGCTGCTACTAGCCTTATGACATTGATTTCATGGCTGAGTGATATTCCATTGTACATAAGGACCACAACTTTTTTATCCATTTTTCGCTTTCCTGGGATATTTAAGGTGGAATGAAGTGGAGGTCCTTGTCAACAGAGCAGCCCTAAACTTTGGGGTGCTTGTGTCTTGCTGATTTTCAATTTTCCCACTTTATCCCCCCATGCGTGGAAGTGCCCTATGCTCTCTAAGCTGTGTTTTTTAGATGTTTCAGGACACACCGTACACTTCTCCAGAGTGGCTGTTGGCGATTTACATCCCGCCCATCAGTGTAGCAAGGCTCCCATTTCTCCATGGCCTGTCCTGCATTTCTGGTTTTGACACTTTTTTCAGCATGGCCCTTTTGACCGATGGGAAGCGAGACTTCTTTGTAGCGCTGATTTGCCTTTCCAGGTTGCTTGGTTGGCCAAAAAGGGCGTATGCGTTTTTTCCTGAATATATTCAGGAAAAAACGCATACGCCCTTTTTGGCCAAGGGCATCATTGTCAACGTTTTGCCGCTTTTCATGTGCTTTAAAGGCGATTCGAATCTACCTCCTGAAATCTGTTTCCTGCAATTCTGCCTTGATTTCAAATCCTCTTCTTTGCCTTCCCTCAATATATTTGTGGACGAGAGTTATCATTTATAACTCTGCAGGTTTGTGAATTGCAGTGCCCTGAAGCTCCATTTTACAAGTCGCTTTTTTGGGAACTGGCCGCAAAAGCACAGGATGGCTTCAGGCCCTGTTCTGGTTCCGGGGGGCAGGCTGAGCCTGTGGTTAATTCTTCTTCCTGATGGGAAAATAGAGTGACCTGTGCCTGTCCCAACACCAAGAGCTAGTCTCTCATTGGTTCCCCGTCTTCCCGTTCATCCTCAGGACAAATTGCAACCTGTACGGAACAGGAGGTTAAAGGTGCTGATGCTCCAAGTAGGGAGATTGCTAGTAAAGTGGCTGGAATGGCGAACCCGAGCACAAGGAGATGAGAAATGAGGTGCGTTTTAGAAACCTTTCCC
Source organism: Balaenoptera physalus (assembly GCF_965194825.1). Classification (NCBI taxonomy): domain Eukaryota; kingdom Metazoa; phylum Chordata; class Mammalia; order Artiodactyla; family Balaenopteridae; genus Balaenoptera; species Balaenoptera physalus. The sequence goes on from NW_028124890.1 coordinate 99,378, forward strand.
CATCACACGGTGTACCATCTTCTGGGTTTCTCATGCATGTTTTCGATGTAGGAAGATGCCCTTGAATCTGGAGATTTGGGACCCATGCGCTGGGTAGCACGCAGTATTACTTTAAAGGGTCTGCGTTTGCTCACCCAACCTCACCAAACCTCTCAGCCCCAAGAGTGTCCACCCCTATGTCTCATCCAGCTGTGGGTCTAGATATGGTCAATCCAGGTTGCATCACAGCCCCTGAACGAATTGTGTAAGAATTTCTCTCTCTTTCCCTGTCTTTGTTTCATGGGTTTTTAAAAGTAATTTATTTTTATAATGGGGTTTAGCTGCTTTTCACGGCTGTGTTTATGCCGCTTTACACCCACTTGACACACTAACAGAGAGATATCAATACATAGGTTTTAAGATTATTACTAGTCAGATATATTCTTGTGCGGTGAATCGGGCGTGTTGAGTCCAGTTCTCTGAGCAAGGAGTAGGTCTTGTCTATTACATATTGGGATTATGGAACGGTATCTGAGCTAATTTGAAACTCTCGTTTTATGTATCACCCCACCTCACCTTTCCCGTTAAGCAGCCATAGTGTGTTTTCTGCATGTGTGACTCTGTTCTGTTTTGTAATTCAGTTCAAGTGTAACGGTTTTTACATTCCCTCTATAAGTGACACCTTATGAGAAGTGTCCTTTTCTGTGTGACTTATTTCACTTAGAATCGTCTTACCTAAATCCACTCATCATGCTGCTACTAGCCTTATGACATTGATTTCATGGCTGAGTGATATTCCATTGTACATAAGGACCACAACTTTTTTATCCATTTTTCGCTTTCCTGGGATATTTAAGGTGGAATGAAGTGGAGGTCCTTGTCAACAGAGCAGCCCTAAACTTTGGGGTGCTTGTGTCTTGCTGATTTTCAATTTTCCCACTTTATCCCCCCATGCGTGGAAGTGCCCTATGCTCTCTAAGCTGTGTTTTTTAGATGTTTCAGGACACACCGTACACTTCTCCAGAGTGGCTGTTGGCGATTTACATCCCGCCCATCAGTGTAGCAAGGCTCCCATTTCTCCATGGCCTGTCCTGCATTTCTGGTTTTGACACTTTTTTCAGCATGGCCCTTTTGACCGATGGGAAGCGAGACTTCTTTGTAGCGCTGATTTGCCTTTCCAGGTTGCTTGGTTGGCCAAAAAGGGCGTATGCGTTTTTTCCTGAATATATTCAGGAAAAAACGCATACGCCCTTTTTGGCCAAGGGCATCATTGTCAACGTTTTGCCGCTTTTCATGTGCTTTAAAGGCGATTCGAATCTACCTCCTGAAATCTGTTTCCTGCAATTCTGCCTTGATTTCAAATCCTCTTCTTTGCCTTCCCTCAATATATTTGTGGACGAGAGTTATCATTTATAACTCTGCAGGTTTGTGAATTGCAGTGCCCTGAAGCTCCATTTTACAAGTCGCTTTTTTGGGAACTGGCCGCAAAAGCACAGGATGGCTTCAGGCCCTGTTCTGGTTCCGGGGGGCAGGCTGAGCCTGTGGTTAATTCTTCTTCCTGATGGGAAAATAGAGTGACCTGTGCCTGTCCCAACACCAAGAGCTAGTCTCTCATTGGTTCCCCGTCTTCCCGTTCATCCTCAGGACAAATTGCAACCTGTACGGAACAGGAGGTTAAAGGTGCTGATGCTCCAAGTAGGGAGATTGCTAGTAAAGTGGCTGGAATGGCGAACCCGAGCACAAGGAGATGAGAAATGAGGTGCGTTTTAGAAACCTTTCCCCATCACACGGTGTACCATCTTCTGGGTTTCTCATGCATGTTTTCGATGTAGGAAGATGCCCTTGAATCTGGAGATTTGGGACCCATGCGCTGGGTAGCACGCAGTATTACTTTAAAGGGTCTGCGTTTGCTCACCCAACCTCACCAAACCTCTCAGCCCCAAGAGTGTCCACCCCTATGTCTCATCCAGCTGTGGGTCTAGATATGGTCAATCCAGGTTGCATCACAGCCCCTGAACGAATTGTGTAAGAATTTCTCTCTCTTTCCCTGTCTTTGTTTCATGGGTTTTTAAAAGTAATTTATTTTTATAATGGGGTTTAGCTGCTTTTCACGGCTGTGTTTATGCCGCTTTACACCCACTTGACACACTAACAGAGAGATATCAATACATAGGTTTTAAGATTATTACTAGTCAGATATATTCTTGTGCGGTGAATCGGGCGTGTTGAGTCCAGTTCTCTGAGCAAGGAGTAGGTCTTGTCTATTACATATTGGGATTATGGAACGGTATCTGAGCTAATTTGAAACTCTCGTTTTATGTATCACCCCACCTCACCTTTCCCGTTAAGCAGCCATAGTGTGTTTTCTGCATGTGTGACTCTGTTCTGTTTTGTAATTCAGTTCAAGTGTAACGGTTTTTACATTCCCTCTATAAGTGACACCTTATGAGAAGTGTCCTTTTCTGTGTGACTTATTTCACTTAGAATCGTCTTACCTAAATCCACTCATCATGCTGCTACTAGCCTTATGACATTGATTTCATGGCTGAGTGATATTCCATTGTACATAAGGACCACAACTTTTTTATCCATTTTTCGCTTTCCTGGGATATTTAAGGTGGAATGAAGTGGAGGTCCTTGTCAACAGAGCAGCCCTAAACTTTGGGGTGCTTGTGTCTTGCTGATTTTCAATTTTCCCACTTTATCCCCCCATGCGTGGAAGTGCCCTATGCTCTCTAAGCTGTGTTTTTTAGATGTTTCAGGACACACCGTACACTTCTCCAGAGTGGCTGTTGGCGATTTACATCCCGCCCATCAGTGTAGCAAGGCTCCCATTTCTCCATGGCCTGTCCTGCATTTCTGGTTTTGACACTTTTTTCAGCATGGCCCTTTTGACCGATGGGAAGCGAGACTTCTTTGTAGCGCTGATTTGCCTTTCCAGGTTGCTTGGTTGGCCAAAAAGGGCGTATGCGTTTTTTCCTGAATATATTCAGGAAAAAACGCATACGCCCTTTTTGGCCAAGGGCATCATTGTCAACGTTTTGCCGCTTTTCATGTGCTTTAAAGGCGATTCGAATCTACCTCCTGAAATCTGTTTCCTGCAATTCTGCCTTGATTTCAAATCCTCTTCTTTGCCTTCCCTCAATATATTTGTGGACGAGAGTTATCATTTATAACTCTGCAGGTTTGTGAATTGCAGTGCCCTGAAGCTCCATTTTACAAGTCGCTTTTTTGGGAACTGGCCGCAAAAGCACAGGATGGCTTCAGGCCCTGTTCTGGTTCCGGGGGGCAGGCTGAGCCTGTGGTTAATTCTTCTTCCTGATGGGAAAATAGAGTGACCTGTGCCTGTCCCAACACCAAGAGCTAGTCTCTCATTGGTTCCCCGTCTTCCCGTTCATCCTCAGGACAAATTGCAACCTGTACGGAACAGGAGGTTAAAGGTGCTGATGCTCCAAGTAGGGAGATTGCTAGTAAAGTGGCTGGAATGGCGAACCCGAGCACAAGGAGATGAGAAATGAGGTGCGTTTTAGAAACCTTTCCCCATCACACGGTGTACCATCTTCTGGGTTTCTCATGCATGTTTTCGATGTAGGAAGATGCCCTTGAATCTGGAGATTTGGGACCCATGCGCTGGGTAGCACGCAGTATTACTTTAAAGGGTCTGCGTTTGCTCACCCAACCTCACCAAACCTCTCAGCCCCAAGAGTGTCCACCCCTATGTCTCATCCAGCTGTGGGTCTAGATATGGTCAATCCAGGTTGCATCACAGCCCCTGAACGAATTGTGTAAGAATTTCTCTCTCTTTCCCTGTCTTTGTTTCATGGGTTTTTAAAAGTAATTTATTTTTATAATGGGGTTTAGCTGCTTTTCACGGCTGTGTTTATGCCGCTTTACACCCACTTGACACACTAACAGAGAGATATCAATACATAGGTTTTAAGATTATTACTAGTCAGATATATTCTTGTGCGGTGAATCGGGCGTGTTGAGTCCAGTTCTCTGAGCAAGGAGTAGGTCTTGTCTATTACATATTGGGATTATGGAACGGTATCTGAGCTAATTTGAAACTCTCGTTTTATGTATCACCCCACCTCACCTTTCCCGTTAAGCAGCCATAGTGTGTTTTCTGCATGTGTGACTCTGTTCTGTTTTGTAATTCAGTTCAAGTGTAACGGTTTTTACATTCCCTCTATAAGTGACACCTTATGAGAAGTGTCCTTTTCTGTGTGACTTATTTCACTTAGAATCGTCTTACCTAAATCCACTCATCATGCTGCTACTAGCCTTATGACATTGATTTCATGGCTGAGTGATATTCCATTGTACATAAGGACCACAACTTTTTTATCCATTTTTCGCTTTCCTGGGATATTTAAGGTGGAATGAAGTGGAGGTCCTTGTCAACAGAGCAGCCCTAAACTTTGGGGTGCTTGTGTCTTGCTGATTTTCAATTTTCCCACTTTATCCCCCCATGCGTGGAAGTGCCCTATGCTCTCTAAGCTGTGTTTTTTAGATGTTTCAGGACACACCGTACACTTCTCCAGAGTGGCTGTTGGCGATTTACATCCCGCCCATCAGTGTAGCAAGGCTCCCATTTCTCCATGGCCTGTCCTGCATTTCTGGTTTTGACACTTTTTTCAGCATGGCCCTTTTGACCGATGGGAAGCGAGACTTCTTTGTAGCGCTGATTTGCGTTTCCAGGTTGCTTGGTTGGCCAAAAAGGGCGTATGCGTTTTTTCCTGAATATATTCAGGAAAAAACGCATACGCCCTTTTTGGCCAAGGGCATCATTGTCAACGTTTTGCCGCTTTTCATGTGCTTTAAAGGCGATTCGAATCTACCTCCTGAAATCTGTTTCCTGCAATTCTGCCTTGATTTCAAATCCTCTTCTTTGCCTTCCCTCAATATATTTGTGGACGAGAGTTATCATTTATAACTCTGCAGGTTTGTGAATTGCAGTGCCCTGAAGCTCCATTTTACAAGTCGCTTTTTTGGGAACTGGCCGCAAAAGCGCAGGATGGCTTCAGGCCCTGTTCTGGTTCCGGGGGGCAGGCTGAGCCTGTGGTTAATTCTTCTTCCTGATGGGAAAATAGAGTGACCTGTGCCTGTCCCAACACCAAGAGCTAGTCTCTCATTGGTTCCCCGTCTTCCCGTTCATCCTCAGGACAAATTGCAACCTGTACGGAACAGGAGGTTAAAGGTGCTGATGCTCCAAGTAGGGAGATTGCTAGTAAAGTGGCTGGAATGGCGAACCCGAGCACAAGGAGATGAGAAATGAGGTGCATTTTAGAAACCTTTCCCCATCACACGGTGTACCATCTTCTGGGTTTCTCATGCATGTTTTCGATGTAGGAAGATGCCCTTGAATCTGGAGATTTGGGACCCATGCGCTGGGTAGCACGCAGTATTACTTTAAAGGGTCTGCGTTTGCTCACCCAACCTCACCAAACCTCTCAGCCCCAAGAGTGTCCACCCCTATGTCTCATCCAGCTGTGGGTCTAGATATGGTCAATCCAGGTTGCATCACAGCCCCTGAACGAATTGTGTAAGAATTTCTCTCTCTTTCCCTGTCTTTGTTTCATGGGTTTTTAAAAGTAATTTATTTTTATAATGGGGTTTAGCTGCTTTTCACGGCTGTGTTTATGCCGCTTTACACCCACTTGACACACTAACAGAGAGATATCAATACATAGGTTTTAAGATTATTACTAGTCAGATATATTCTTGTGCGGTGAATCGGGCGTGTTGAGTCCAGTTCTCTGAGCAAGGAGTAGGTCTTGTCTATTACATATTGGGATTATGGAACGGTATCTGAGCTAATTTGAAACTCTCGTTTTATGTATCACCCCACCTCACCTTTCCCGTTAAGCAGCCATAGTGTGTTTTCTGCATGTGTGACTCTGTTCTGTTTTGTAATTCAGTTCAAGTGTAACGGTTTTTACATTCCCTCTATAAGTGACACCTTATGAGAAGTGTCCTTTTCTGTGTGACTTATTTCACTTAGAATCGTCTTACCTAAATCCACTCATCATGCTGCTACTAGCCTTATGACATTGATTTCATGGCTGAGTGATATTCCATTGTACATAAGGACCACAACTTTTTTATCCATTTTTCGCTTTCCTGGGATATTTAAGGTGGAATGAAGTGGAGGTCCTTGTCAACAGAGCAGCCCTAAACTTTGGGGTGCTTGTGTCTTGCTGATTTTCAATTTTCCCACTTTATCCCCCCATGCGTGGAAGTGCCCTATGCTCTCTAAGCTGTGTTTTTTAGATGTTTCAGGACACACCGTACACTTCTCCAGAGTGGCTGTTGGCGATTTACATCCCGCCCATCAGTGTAGCAAGGCTCCCATTTCTCCATGGCCTGTCCTGCATTTCTGGTTTTGACACTTTTTTCAGCATGGCCCTTTTGACCGATGGGAAGCGAGACTTCTTTGTAGCGCTGATTTGCCTTTCCAGGTTGCTTGGTTGGCCAAAAAGGGCGTATGCGTTTTTTCCTGAATATATTCAGGAAAAAACGCATACGCCCTTTTTGGCCAAGGGCATCATTGTCAACGTTTTGCCGCTTTTCATGTGCTTTAAAGGCGATTCGAATCTACCTCCTGAAATCTGTTTCCTGCAATTCTGCCTTGATTTCAAATCCTCTTCTTTGCCTTCCCTCAATATATTTGTGGACGAGAGTTATCATTTATAACTCTGCAGGTTTGTGAATTGCAGTGCCCTGAAGCTCCATTTTACAAGTCGCTTTTTTGGGAACTGGCCGCAAAAGCACAGGATGGCTTCAGGCCCTGTTCTGGTTCCGGGGGGCAGGCTGAGCCTGTGGTTAATTCTTCTTCCTGATGGGAAAATAGAGTGACCTGTGCCTGTCCCAACACCAAGAGCTAGTCTCTCATTGGTTCCCCGTCTTCCCGTTCATCCTCAGGACAAATTGCAACCTGTACGGAACAGGAGGTTAAAGGTGCTGATGCTCCAAGTAGGGAGATTGCTAGTAAAGTGGCTGGAATGGCGAACCCGAGCACAAGGAGATGAGAAATGAGGTGCGTTTTAGAAACCTTTCCCCATCACACGGTGTACCATCTTCTGGGTTTCTCATGCATGTTTTCGATGTAGGAAGATGCCCTTGAATCTGGAGATTTGGGACCCATGCGCTGGGTAGCACGCAGTATTACTTTAAAGGGTCTGCGTTTGCTCACCCAACCTCACCAAACCTCTCAGCCCCAAGAGTGTCCACCCCTATGTCTCATCCAGCTGTGGGTCTAGATATGGTCAATCCAGGTTGCATCACAGCCCCTGAACGAATTGTGTAAGAATTTCTCTCTCTTTCCCTGTCTTTGTTTCATGGGTTTTTAAAAGTAATTTATTTTTATAATGGGGTTTAGCTGCTTTTCACGGCTGTGTTTATGCCGCTTTACACCCACTTGACACACTAACAGAGAGATATCAATACATAGGTTTTAAGATTATTACTAGTCAGATATATTCTTGTGCGGTGAATCGGGCGTGTTGAGTCCAGTTCTCTGAGCAAGGAGTAGGTCTTTTCTATTACATATTGGGATTATGGAACGGTATCTGAGCTAATTTGAAACTCTCGTTTTATGTATCACCCCACCTCACCTTTCCCGTTAAGCAGCCATAGTGTGTTTTCTGCATGTGTGACTCTGTTCTGTTTTGTAATTCAGTTCAAGTGTAACGGTTTTTACATTCCCTCTATAAGTGACACCTTATGAGAAGTGTCCTTTTCTGTGTGACTTATTTCACTTAGAATCGTCTTACCTAAATCCACTCATCATGCTGCTACTAGCCTTATGACATTGATTTCATGGCTGAGTGATATTCCATTGTACATAAGGACCACAACTTTTTTATCCATTTTTCGCTTTCCTGGGATATTTAAGGTGGAATGAAGTGGAGGTCCTTGTCAACAGAGCAGCCCTAAACTTTGGGGTGCTTGTGTCTTGCTGATTTTCAATTTTCCCACTTTATCCCCC